>NC_056729.1:1398299561-1398565502 GCF_019279795.1 Protopterus annectens
TCTAGAGTCCACTCCTTTCCAATATAACACTGAAGAAGCTCTAGTGGGATGTGCCTTAATACTGCCTAGAACTGGTTTATCATGGTGGGAATATCAAAAGGCAATAGCTGAGAGCAACCATCTTGAAGCAGTCTGTTTTGACATGGAATGTTCTTTGTCCGAACATAAGAAACAAAAAGTTGAACAAACATAAGAAACAGACAGCTGATCTGCTTTTCTAAAGGACTTAGTTATGTCATTAAAGTAAATGAGATGCCTATACATATAAAGAGTACGTAACATCATTTTTTTCTGGTTCTTAAGATCTAGACAGAAATGGCAGATTGATGACTTCATTCAAAGTAAACTCTGAAACCACCTTGGCCATGAATGTGGGATTTGATCATAATGAGACTCTATCCCTATTAAAAAACACACACAGCTCACCCATCATGAGAACTTGCAATGCAAATACTCTTCTTCCACATGTAAAAGCTGAGAAATAAAGTTCTCCATGTAATGAACCTTCCCATTACTTGATCAGCAGGTTCAAATGGAGATACGGTTAATTTTTCTAGTGCATAGTTAAGTATCCAAGGAGTGATCACGCAATAGGATCAATTTCTGTATAACCCCTCATTCAAGTTCCATTCATGAAGGTCTAGCCTGGCCCTCTTCAGCTTGTCTGCCACTATGTTTAGTCCTGATAAAATGTAAAATTCTTGGATGGTTAAGAAATACTAAAAAGCTAATTCCCAAGCCATCATCGCCAGCCTGCATAGGGGGTGTGACCCTCACCTCCCTGCTAGTTTATATGCCACATGACTGTGGTATTGTTTGTAATCACTTGAAGAGGTCAGGGGAGCAAAGGTGATGAGAAAACTTCAAGGCACGGATCACACCCAACATCTCTTTTAAGTTGACGTGCTTTGGTCTGTCTGAATGATTTCACAGGCCTTGCACTTTTACCCCACTGGAAACTGCTCCCCAAGCAAAATATTTGTGATGAGAGACTGGTTTGAGGTCTGAGGTGAAAAGGGGAGACATGGGTTCAGTTGAATTTGTTGTCTCCATAAATGCAGTTGTCCCTTCTTACAATGTCCAGAACTGGAATTTTATAATCCAGAGAAAGCAAATGCTGGGTCCATCTGTTTTTTTTTATTTTTTAGAAACTATTGTATCCTTCTCATGAGTAATCTGGACAGAGGTATCATGAAAATCGTAGAAGCCATGAATCCTAGGATCATGAGAATTCTCTTGCAGAAGTATGAGACTGACTGCAGAAATGCAGGACAAATTTCAAATAAACATCCATCTTGTCTTGTGTTATAAAGTCATTTTGAACAGAAAAAAATCAGGAAGGCATCCCAGAAACAAAATCTTGTGAGACAGAATCAAGGAGGATTCTGCAATATTTACTTGGAAGAACAATTTGGTCAAAAGAGACATAAAAAGAGTTATGTACTTACCATAACTTGGAATCTGTGCTATCCAGTGTCATTATTCATCATGGATGGGTCTTGGATCCGACCTCAGATCTGAGCCGGCAACTAAATCCAGAGCTCAAGCTCGTCCCCTTCCTATAATCCCCTGATGACCTATAGCCCTCAGATCGAGTTTGCTAGATAGAGAAAAATCAGCATAGACTGCCCATAATACTAAAAACTCCTCAAGAGAAAACATCCCTCTACATCTACCAGGTCTCCAAAGGAAGGGGGAAGGAGGCTGGGAATGTGATGAATAATGACACTGGATAGCACAGATTCCAAGTTATGGTAAGTACTTAACTCTTTACCTGATGCTATCCATGTCATTAATTATCACGGATGGGTGAGAGTCACCAGCTACTTTGTACCCTGGGAGGCCTCAGGGAAGGATATGCTGGAGCACAGAGGAACCAAAGGAAGCCCTGTTCCTAGACACCAAATCCAACTTATAGTGTGAAACAAAGGTGTGGGGATTAGCCAAGTAGCAGCAGCACAAATCTCATCCAATGAAAGCTTAGCCAAGAAGGTAGAAGACGTAGCCACAGACCTAGTATTGTAAGCTTTAACTGGTCTGGAAAGTTCCATGTGCCTTCTATCATAAACGTAGGAAACACAGCTGGCGATCCATTCAATACCTTGGTAACTGCCAGACCTTTTCTGGCCTGAGAGAAGGCTACAAAGAGCTGATCTGACTTCTGAAATTCTTCAGTCCTTTTAAGATAAAAGCATGGCTGTCTTATCGATGTCCAAACAATGTAACCTATATTCCCCCTTATTAGAGTAATTAGGGAAGAACGCAAGAAGCTGGACAGATTGCTTAAGATTGGCCTCCGACGCTATATTTGGAATGAATGAAGGATTAGTTGAGAGAGACACCCTGTTCTTGTGGAAGACCATAAAAGGGGGCCTAAGGCTGAGAGCCTGCAACTCGGAAACTCTCTTGGCAGAAGTAATAGCCACCAAGAAGACCATCTTCCAGGACAAAAATTCAAGATCACAAAATGCTGCAGCCACAAAGGGCTTTTGTGTCAAAGACTGCAACACCAGAGTTAGATCCTATGGTGGGGAGGGATATTTGATAAATGGTCTAAGGAGAAAGACTCCTTTAAAAAAGGCTTTGCACAGTCTGGAAGAAAAGTTGGGACCCTCATTCAAATGGAAATTAGAGATGGCCGCCAATTGGAGTTTAATCGTGGGGAAACTAGTCCCTTCCTGAAAAAGAGAAGCCAAGAACAACAGAATGTCAGAAACAGAGGCTGAAAAAGGGTCTAGATTTTGTTGCCTAGCCCAAATTGAAAACTTTTTCCATTTACTAAAATACACATTCTTGGCAGACGGTTTCTGAGAAGCTAATATAATACTATTCACCGGAGAGGGAAGCCTGGACTGGGAAAGGATCACTAGAATTGTATGAACCATGGAGTTAAATGAAGAGACTGGAGGTCGGAAAGAGGAAGCCCCCAAAGGTGGGAAATGAGATCCAGGGCAGGATCCAATATCCAGGGAGGATATTTCAGATGAGACCAAAGCAGGGAGAACCATGCCTGGCTAGGCCAAAAGGGAGCAATTAGGATGAGAGGAGTCTTCAGGCAACAGGCTTTCTGCAAAACGTTGGGGATGAGGGAAGTTGGTGGGTAAGCATGTACAAGTTCAGCCAGCCAATCATAAACCACAGCATCCCTGGGTGACTCCCCCTTCAGGGGGATCAGGGCAAAGTAGTTGCTGCATTTGTAGTTGACTGGGTAGGCAAAAAGATCGCAGCAAGGTAGACCCAAATGGTCGAATATCTGACGTGCCACTGATGGATTCAGGGACTACTCGTGAGGAATCAGCACAGATCTGCTGAGTTTGTCAGCCCACATGTTGGAATTGCTGGGAATGTGTAATGGAAGAAGAGAGCACCTGGAAGACATTGCCCATTCCTACACTCTCGTGGCCTCTCTGCACAGGGGGTAAGACCGTATTCCCCTTTGCTTGTTGATGTACCAGAGCACCGCCATAATGTCCATTTGAACTGCTATAGTCCCAAGAGGGAGACACTCCTGAAGGGCTTGCAACGTTAGAAGGACTGCTCTCATCTCCAGGCCATTTAAGTGGAATTTGGTCTCTATAGGGGGCCACGTGTACTCTGAAAATGGAGGCGTCCATGGTCACTGTGGCCTTGGGTTGGGGAAGACAAAAGGGTCTGTCTAGAATCACATCCTGAGCTTGAAGCCACCATGCAAGATGGTTTCTGCACACCTGAGAGATCCTGATGGTCATGAACATGGGATGAAACTGAGTGGACCACTGAATTCCTAGGGTCCATTGCAGGACTCGCATGTGATATCTGGTGAGAGGCACTAACAGGATGGCAGCTGCTATCGAGCTTAGCTCCTGCAAGATTAAGTGGGCTGTGGGACAATCGAGAGCCAGCAACTGATGGACCTGGTCCTGAATGATTTGAACTGCGAATTTGAAGAGGAAGTGCTGCAGTCTCTGGCACCGTGTCCAGAAGAATCCCGATAAACTCTAGGTTCTGACATGGAAAAAGATTGGACTTGAACAGGTTGACCGTGATGCCAAGATACTTAAAGAGGTTGACGGTATAGTCGGTGGCCATTGAAAGTTGATGCCTTGTGGAGGCCATGAGGAGCCAGCCAGCCATCCAGGTATAGAAAGACCTGGAATCCTTGCAGGTGGAGATGAGCTGCTACCACTGCCATACACTTGGTAAACACCTGGGGGGCTGAGGTGAGTCCAAAGGGCAGGGCTCTGAACTGGTAATACTTGGCCCCTAACTAAAAGCGCAGATATCTCCTGGAGCATTTGTCAATTTTGACATAATACACATACTTGAGATCCACTGAGCACATCCAGTCGTCCTTGCACATAAGAGGCAGACTGGACTGAACAGTGACCATCCAGAACTTGGACTTCTTGACTGACAGGTTCAGTTCGCTGAGGTTCAAAATGGGACACAGGTCTCCAGTCTTTTTCAGCATCAAAATAAAGCGAAAGTAAGTTTGGGACCCTCTTAGTCTTGTTGGGACCGCTTGGATAGCTCTTTTTAGAAGAAGGTCTTGTATCTCAAGATGAGCCAACTCCCTTTGGCGGGGTGGAACATCTGGGAGATATTTTTGATTAAAGGAGGCTGAGAAAAGGGAATGAAGTAACCCCTGGAAATAATCCTTAACACCCACTGATCTGAGGTGATACTTGTCCAGGCTAGTGGGTGAAGGGACAGTCGTCCCCGACTGCCTCCATGGTAGGACAGCCGGGCAGCACCTCAGGAGTGCTGAGTGGGCTTTTCAGAGAAAGGCTCCTGGGAGCCCTAGTTCTGGGGACCAGACCCCTTCTGTCTCTGGGGCGGCGTCTGCCATTGAATCCTTTACCCCGGCCAGTAGAAGGGGATTCCTATGGAGCATCCTGGAAGGAGGACTAAGTCCTGTGGAAAGATTAGTTACATAAAATCTTACCATAACCATAGATGTCCTTTTGTTCCATGTTGCAGTGTTCTCATTTGTGGGTTTAGCAGGGATCCTCTGCCTCAGGTGACCTGAATGCCCGGCTCCTATGCCAAAGCTTAAACTTGGTTGCTGTCAGGTGCATGGGATGTCACATGCAGGGCCACAAACTATGGGCCATAAATGTGACATCTGCACAGACAAACCTCTGAACTGTCTGCCCAGATGGATAATAGTCTAAGGAAAACAGAAATTATGCCATCCAGACCGGAAAAATGTCATGAAGGGGGCTACAAGGAAGGGAAGGAATACTGCAACATGGAAGAGAAGGACATCTATATTTATGGTATGATTTTACACAACTAATGTATGTCCTTCTATTCTCATGTTGCAGTATTCTCACTTGTGGGAGAGTACCACAGCTCAAGCAAGTCAAAGAGTGGAGGAAGAGGTAGCAGTCTCTAGGAAACCATGGAGGATGGCCCTTGCAAATCCTGCCCTGGCTCTGGAGATGTTGTCCAATTTATAATGCTTGGTGAAGATATGTACACAGGACCATGTAGCTGCCTCTAGGACAGCAGCTGAATCCAGGCCTTTGAGGAAAACCCCTGAAGAGGCCACTGCTCTAGCAGAATGTGCTTTAACAGTGCGAGGTAAGTCATTACCATGGGACGAGTAACAGAAGGTAATAGTTTTGCATATTCAGGAAGATATTGTCTGTTTGGATACAGCTTTCCCATGGACCCTGGGGTGAAATGATACAAAGAGCTGACTGGATCTTCTAATGTCTTTGGTCTTGTCCAGATAAAACCTCTGTTGTCTGTAAGCATCAAGGGAGTGGAGCACTCTCTCACTGTCATATTGTGGTGAAGGGAAGAAAGTGGGTAAATGGATAGATTGGTTGTGGGACACTTCATTGACCACTTTGGGCATGAAGGAGGAATTGGTAAGAAGAGTTACCCTGTCCTCGTGGAAGATAGTGTAGGGTGAAGTCACCATGAGTGCTTGCAGTTCAAAGACCCTCCTAGCTGAAGTAAGGGCTACTAACAAGACAGTCTTCCAGGTACACATCTTTAAAGAGGCAGAAGCTGCCGGTTCAAAGGGTGCCACTGTAAGTTTCTTCATTACTTAGTTCAGGTCCCATGGAGGAGAGACAAGTTTTCTTGGTGGTCTGATGTGGAGAACCCCCTTAAGGAAAAGTTTCACCTCCAATTTTGACGATAGAGGTGGATCAATAGGTAAGCAGGCTGAGATGACTGACAAATGGACTTTCACCAAAGAGTATGAAAGTTCTGATTTAAGAGAGTATGAAAGTTCTGATTTAAGGAGCTCACACACATAGGCTAGGACTCAAGGAACACTCTCTTGGAAGCGGTCTAATTGCCTTTGAAGACACCAACTGGAGAAACTTTTCCATTTTGATACATAGGATCACCTGATAGTGGGTTAGGACAGATAGCATGTCCTCAGAATAGAAGTGTCTGAAATGGGATCAGAAGTTTATCACCCACAGGGTTAGGCTGAGGGGTTTTCAGATGAGGATGAATTAAATTCCTTCTGTTGTGGGAGCAGGTCCACCTTGTGAAACAACTTGTGGTTATTGCCCTTGTCAAGAGACAGAAGAAGGAGGAGCCAATGCTGCCTTGGCCAAAAGGGGGTCACCAGCAAGATTTTTGATTTGTTCTTCTGGATTTTCAGTAGGACCTTCTGAATGAGTGGGACAGGGGGAGCGGTATAATGGAAAAGCCCCTTCCAAGAAATCGAAAAGGCATCCACTTTCCACATTAATGGTGAGGGGAATCTGGAGCAGAATAGCTGAAATTGTCTGTTCTGAAGGGAAGCAAACAGATCTATTTGTGGAGTGTCCCATCGGTGGACAATGTCTAAGAAAAACATCTCTGTGTAACATCCATTTGTGATGTTGAGAGAATGAGCTGCTGATGGCATCCACCTGATGAGTGTCCTGAAATGGGATGTAGACCACCTGCAGTGTTACATTGTACTGGGTGGCCAACTCCCATGCCTGTATTGCTAGCCTGCAAAGTAAGTAGGACCCCCCCCCCCCTGCTTGCTGATGTACCACATGACAGCGGTGTTGTCTGTGAAGATTTGAAGGGGGCCTGGTTTTATTAGAAGTAGGAAGTTCTTGAGAGCTAGAAAGACAGCAGTCATTTCCCTCACACTGACATGTTTTCTCTGGTGGAAGGCCTGGGTTCTGGCTTATTTGTTGTGTCCACCACCTCAACAATTTCTTCAGGCAGGGTAGGAAGGGCACCTGAAATTCAAGGGGGTGATTTTGTTGGGACCAGACATTTTCCAAGTACCACTGGAACTTCCTCATCTGCAACCTGGCAAGGGGCAACATAGGAAGAGTAGCTACCATGAAGCCTAGAAGATGGAAGAATTGCCTGGCACAGATGTGGTTGACAAGAAGTAACTCCTGGAAGAAACTGTTTAGTGAATAGACTTTGTCTTGAGGAAGGAAGGTCTTCATCAAGTCTGTCCTTATTCTGCATCCCAAGAAGCTTTTGTCTTGGGATGGAGTGAGGGAGGATTTTGTTAGGTTGAGAGTAAACCCGAAACTCTGAAGGAGGAACATAGTGAATTGTATGTGAGTCTTGAGAATACTTTCCTCTTCTGCTAGAATGAGGAGGCCACCCAGATAAGGGTAAATTTGTATGCCCTTTGTTTGGCACTAAGCTACTGCTGGGGCTAGACACTTTTTGAAGACCCTTGGTGCTGTAGATAAACAAAAGGGCAAGGCAGTAAACTGAAAGTGCAAGAATGGCACAGCAAATCATAGAAATTTCCTGTAGTCTAGGTGGATGGAGATAAGGAGGTATGCCTCCTTCAGGTCCAAAGTGGCCATGAAAGCACTGGGTGGCAGAAAGGTTAGATGAGACAGCATGCGGAAGGAAGGTACCTGCAGGAAGGAGTTTAACAGGGACAGGTCCAGAATAGGCCTCCAAGGACCATCCTTCTTTGGGACCAGGAAGAGTCTGGAGTAAAACCCTAGACCCTCTTGGCATGTGGGAACACTTTCTATGGTCCCTTGTTATAGTAAATCTTGGGGAGCTGTTTTTTTTGGAGGGAGGGGTATGCCTTTTGATAGGGGTTTTCTTGCCAGGTCATAAAGTAGCCATTTTTCCACTACTGACAAGACCCAGTAGTCTGAATTATCATGTTGCCAAAGAGGTAGACAGTGAGAGAGGCAGGTGCACAGAGGAAGGTAGTTTAGGCTCTCATGCATTATTAGGTCTGTCTGGAAAGGGCTGCCTTGTGGTGGTTTTGGGCAAAGACAGTCCTAAGGGATGAAGGTTTTCTAGACCCCTTCCTGTGTTTAGAGGAGGAAGAAGAAGGAGCAGGTGCTCTCCTAACAAAAGTGGGTTTAGCAGGGTAGTTCCTATAGATTGAGACCAATAATTCTGTGAGGTCCAGAAGTTCCTTGCATTTTTCTTGCAAGCTTTTGAAGAGTTTGGCAGACTGCTTGCTTGCAGCTGCATTTTATAGAATGTCTGGCAACTTGTGCTGCTAAGCAGAGCTTAGAGGCAACCTGGGGTTTGGTAGGTGAATCAGGCAAGGAAGATAGTACTGAAGTTGCCTGTGAGACTAGGTCCAAGGCATATTTAACCATGTGTGTCTGGTAGTTAATGGCTCTAAAGGCCAGGGTGGATGAAGTACAAATATATTTAACCAGTCTGTCCATCACTTTGCTGTCTTTGTCTGATGGCAGGAGGGAGGAGGAAGGAATCTGCTTGGATTGCTTATCTGGAGCCACTGCAGTAACAGTTGGATCTGCCATAAGTGGCTTAATGAGGTACTTGTGGTCATCAGGGACTTTGTAGAATCTATTTGGCTTTTTAGGGGCTGGAGGCTGGGATTCAGGGGTCTTGGAGGCTGAAGCAAATGCATCTAGGTAAGCTGAAATTACAGGGGGGATAGCAGAGGGAGAGGGAGACTCCATCTGTAGGAGCTCAAAATATCTCTTTTGCACTTTGGTCATCTGAGTGGCATCCCACTTGAAGTACTCCATCATCTTGGAGATAGTTCCCCCAAATGTGATATCTTCAGGTGGGGAGTCTCCTTCCAGGGAGTCTTCGTCTGGGGAGCAATACTCCAGGGGAGATGTCAGCTGAGAGGTGCATGTGAGAGATTCATCCGAAGAAGAGGAATCTTCCTCCTGAGTGTGAGCTAGGGGAATGGAAATAGCTAAGCCTGGCCTAGGACTAAGGGTAGGCAGGGTTAGCGTTTGAGAACCAGTGGCCCTGAGGGCCATAAAGGCCTGAACCAGGGACTGGGAAAAAGTATGCCAGTCTAGCTGGTCTTCAGTTGTGGTAGACAGATGTTTAGTTTTTTGTTTCTTCTTCAGAGGAGTAGTCTTTAAAATTGTGTGGGAAGGAGAAGGCCTAGGATCAGGCATCAGGCCTGTAGCTAAGGAGTCCTGGTCTGAAATTGTAAGTAAACCTCTACAGATGTGCCAACTGGAGATTGTAGGGCGGCTTTCAACAAGGTAACCGCCGATGTCCCCAGTTCTTCCAGATGTCCTTCAGCCCCTAGACCGGTAGCTATCAGCAAGTCTGATGCTGGAGGTGCAGCAGCAGGACTTGAAACCTTGGCCTTCTTTTTAGGCAGCTCTACCTTGACAGCCAGTTCACTTTCCATGCCTAAGGCCAGAAGCTTTAGTCGATGGTTTTCTGCAAACAATTTGAGGGCTGCCTGATGACTGCGCACAGTTTTAGGGATGAACGACTGACAACACCTCCAGACTAGTAGCCCAACATAACGCATCAGAGATACTTTATGTACAACTAACACTGGGTAAAACTGCAATCCAGGTTATAGCCTACTATAGATCCCCCACTATGTCCCAAGACGTTCCACATTCCTAAACACACTGGAAAATATTAGGGTACAACCTTATACTGGGAGACTTTAACTACCCCTCCTTTCACTGGGAAAATTACTCATGTACCAACCCACTTGCTCAATGTTTTCTGGAATTCATTAATTTCAACGCCCTAGACCAACTCATTCTTACCCCCACCAGGGGTAGAAACATCCTTGACATGGTCATTACTAACATGGGCAACCATTGCTTTACACCAGTAATCAACTCCTCCCTGGTCAGATATGACCATCAAGCTAATCATCATGGATATCCACATCCCACCCTTACCCCCCCCCAAAGGAAACCACTTTAAAATCTTCTCCAAAGCCAATTTTGGGCTTATAAAAACAGAGCTGGGTAACTTCACAAAACCCATGCAAATGGAAAATAGGTGCATGCCTGCTGAATCATACACCAATGCACTGTATGAGCACATACACAAGTGCATGGAATGGGCCATACCAAACAGAACCAAGATGCTCTCCTCCAAATAATGGAAGCCAATCTGGTGATCCTCCACCATAAACAAACTGTGCAACAGAAGGAAAAAATTGTTGCAGAAAAGGGTGAATTCCCAAGACTGGAAAAACTCCCTTGTTAGCCTCAGCAAAAAACTGAGATCCATCATCAAATCCTCTAAAGCTAGCTACAAAAACAAAATTGCTGCAGATTCTAGAGAACCACAAGGCATTCTATAGTTATGTCAAGAATCTACACGACAAGTCTCAGATCTACTCTGAGTTACAGCACAATGGCAATACAAATACAGAACCAACTGATATTGCCAACATATTGGCTGACAGGTTCAGTGTGAACTTTACCCCCTTTTCACCCCCTAAAGGGCCTATCACAATACCTAAGGAATGCCAAGTCCCTATTATCACAGCTACACAGGTAAAAACCACACTGTCCAAAGCCAATAATACATGGGACTTAATAATATCCCTGGCTGTGTTCTACATGAATTACAAAGTGAACTGGTACCTTACCTGAGTACCCTGTTCAATCACAGCTTAATTTCAGGCTTTGTTCCTACTGAATGGTGCACTGCTACTGTCATCCCACTCCACACAGGGGGAGTGACTACAGACCCTGGGAACTACCGCCCTGTTAGTCTGACGAGTCTGATATGTAAGGCTATGGAGCGCATCATCATGGACCTTATAAATAAGGACATAGGGAATTGCCAAACTCTGGACCCCATGCAGCTTGGGTTTGCGAAAGGTAGATTATGCCTCCAAAACCTGATAGACTTCTTCGAGTCTGTCACCAGAGCTGTGGATGAGGGCAAGGTAGTTCACACAGCCTACCTAAATCTTGCCAAGGCCTTCGACACCATCCCTCACTCAGGAATCATAGACAGAATCACTAAACTAGGCATAAACCCCTATGTCATAAGATGAGTTGCCAACTAGCTCACTGACAGAACCCATACTGTGAAAGTAGCAGACTCCAAATCTGACTACCGACCAGTTACAAGTGGTGTCCTACAGGGATCGGTCCTAGGTCCTCTCCTGTTTGGCATCTACTTCTCTGAAGTTCAAGCCAACACAAAGGAACTCTGGCTGACCAAGTTCGCAGATGACTGCAAAGTGGGAGCCATTATTGATTCTCCAACTGATGTAGTCATTCTACAAAAAGGCCTCACTGACATCAATGACTGGTGCCAGAACCATGGCCTTAAGCTCAATGCAAAAAAGTGCATTGTCATTCCCTTTCGGAAAAATTTGGTGCCCGTGATCTACCACATAGGCGGTAGTCCATTAAACACCAAAGGTGTGATAAGAGACCTCGGGACACAGGTTGACAGCAACTACTCCTTTGATAACCATATTGCCACTGTCATCAGAAAGTCCTTCTATGTGGCACATCTCATTACAAAAGGTTTCTCATCCAGGAAGAAAGAGATCATAATCCCTCTCTACTCATCCCTCATTAGACCTATTATAGAATATAATACCCCATTTGGTATGTACCTCACTAGACACCTACAACAACTGGAAAGGTCACAGAAATACCTCACTAAGAGGATCTTAAGCCTTAGACACATGCCCTATAAGGACAGACTCAAAAAACTCCAGCTATACTCTGTCTCTTATCACCTACTTAGAGGCGATCTCTGCTTGACCTACAAAGCCATGTCTGACTCAGAGCTGCTAGATATGCTACACCTAAAGAAATCCCAATCCCTCCGTGCTACATGCTCCAGGGACCTAAACCTCATTACCACAATAAACAGAATATGATGGAGGGACAGATTCCTAACCCAGAGACTTCCCATACTCTGGAACAAACTTTCTATTCACTTCAAGCAGAGCACTTCACTGGCCCTCTTTAAGAGAACTCTTGATGAGCGGATGGGCAATAGGAAGTTCACCCCAGGGATCACTTCAGGGGCCTTGCTTGACAGGGGCACTGGGAACTAACTTTGGGCGGCATGATGCCAGGGAATCTTCTTGGGCTAGGCTTATATAGGCTCCAGGGCCATTAGCCTAGTACACATCTATGAGCTTATGAACCTAAACACTACAGGTCATACGGTCATAGGACTGGCCAAAGCAAAACAGACAAAGTTCATGGGAATCCTTGTGTGGAATTTGGCAACCGCACTTACATTTTCCCTTCCTAGATGACATTGGCTATAAAAAAGAGCAACAGCAACCTAAGCCTAGGTGAAATACAGAAGATTCCCCAAAGGGGTACTTATCTGTATTGTCTTCTGTAGAGCAGAGTGAAATGAGCAAGCTGACGTTCGACTGCAGCAGAGAAGTTCTGGGGTCTGTGTGTGAAGATGTCACATTTATGACCCACGGTTTATAGCCCTGTGTGTGACGTCCCACACACCTGAGAGCAACCAGGCTTAAGCTTTGGCACAGGAGCCAGATGTTTGGGTGGCCTGAAGAGGAGGATCCCTGCTAAACCCGGAAGTGAGAAGACTACAACATGAGAACAGAATGACATCCAAAGTTTCTTACTACCCCTCTGATTCTTGGAAAAGGATCGTTAGGGAGCAGAGAACCTGATCCCCACCACAGACAGAGTCATACCCTCCTGCTCGCTGCAGGTCAATGTCTCTTTGACAGCGGTATCAAACAAAGTTGACCCGTTGAAGAGGGCATTCGTGAAAGACATCTTAAAGGGTTCCACAAACCCGCAAAGGTGAAGCCAAGCATGCCATCTAATGGCAATGCCTGTGCTCACCACTAAAGAATTGGCCTCCGCCGCATTGGAGATCAACCTCATCGAAGCATTCGCCAGGGAGGTTGGAGTGGATAGCATTGGACAGACCAATCTGGGACTCTCCAGAGGCAGTACCTTTGAAAGGGAAGTGGTGAGTTCCGATACCAAATCCCTTTGAAGCTGGGTAAAGTGTGCCATGTAGTTGGTTACTCTCAGTCCGAATGTAGCTGAGGCAAACACACACTTTCCAAAGAGATCAATCACCCAAGACTCTCTGGTTGGGGGATGGACCGTGGAGCTCTGTTCGGCCAGCTCCTTCTTAGTAGTTGCGGCAACCATGATGGCATCAACAGGGTGCCCTATCTCCAGAAGGTCTTATACTTGGGGGAGTAAAGAAATTTATCAGCCTTTTTGGGGACTGGTTCCACTGTGTCCGGCTCCTTCCACTCCCTGTTGGCGAAGAGTTCCATGAGCTTGTCAGCAGGGGGGGGGGACACCCAGGTAGAAGATGGGCCCATCCCAAAGGCCTTCAGGAACACAGATTCCTCTGAAGATGGACTGGGGGAAGAATAACCGCCTCTTTGTTTAAGAATTTCGAGGATGTCCCCAAAGGACACTTCTTCAGATGGAAGTCTGGGGGGCCTGTCTCCCTCTTCGAAATCCATGTCTAGGTGAGTCCAAGTGCCTCCTCTTGTATGTCCTCTTCCGGGGAGGTTCCTCCGTGATGGGCTCTGGAGAGGACTCAGAAGAGGCAGGGACCCCGAGAAGGGTAATGCCTATCTGAAGCCTCTTCCTTTTAGGATCAGCAGGAATCTTAAAGGGGGAGATGGAAGCTGGAGGACCCCACTTCACTAGCCCCTTCAATGGCAACTTGTTTCTATGATCCATGACAGCCCTGGGGTTGAATGCAGCACAAATGTTGCATTCAATCTCCAGGTGACTCTCTCCTAAGCAATAAACACACTCCTCGTGCAAGTCGGAATGGGGCATCTTCTGACTGCATTAGGAGGATCTCTTAAAGCCAGAAGGCTTCTCAGACATTTTTACCAGACAGTCTTACCCACACATGTGTACAAACACCCACACACTCTATGGAAAAAGGAACATAGAGAAGACCCAAGAAAAAAAGACTATCTTTACTGAAAAGACAATTAGTTATAGAAGGGACAGCTAAGGTTTACCCTAACCCAAAAAGCTACTGAAAGGAGCTGGGGAAAAAGGGCGGGATCCCATGGGGAAAAAATTAGAAAAGCTACAGGGAGGGAAGGAAACCTAAACTAAAGCCCTAAATGAAACCAGGAGTAAAGAGCACACTAAGGCTAAAAGATAGGAAAGAAAAAAAAAACACAAAAGAAAAAACTTATTAGCACGTATCTGAGAGTCGCTTGAGCTACAGGATAACATGTCCTAGAGTTTCCGTGGCAAATGAGATCTGGAGGGTTATAGGTCAGCAGGGGATCATGGGAAGGGGAGGAGCTTGAGCTCTGGCTCTGTCTTTCAGTTGCTGACTCGAATTTGAGGTCGGATCCAAGACCCATCTGTAATGAATAATGACACAGATGACATCACATCTCATGTTAATGAGTTTTGACATCCAGATAAAGACACTGCAAAGAGAAGCAAATTGTCTAAATAAAAAAAAGATGTGAATAACATTCAATCTGCAATAAGCAATGAATACCCTTGGAGATGTAGAGAAAAATGGACGGTAATGCAGAGAACTGATAATGTGTCCCAGAAAAAGAAGGTTCCTATCGCGTGATAGAAAATTGTAAACGGCGAATGCGTACTGAGCGAACCCGATTGGTCGAAACGTCACGTGCGTAACACGGAAATTGCCCATCTTGCAGAGGCCACAGCAATCAGCAAAACTCTTTTCCATGTTAAGAACCTCACGTGCGTAACATGGAAATTGCCCATCTTGCAGAGGCCACAGCAATCAGCAAAACTGTTTTCCATGTTAAGAACCTCAAGTCAGCCATGTTAGCTTGTTCAAATGGAGCAAGTGTTAGCTCCTCTAACACAAAATTAAGATCCCAAGGAAGGGCCACTGGATTTACTGGAGGCCTCTTATGCAGAACTCCTTTCAATTAAATTATTTAAATTATTTCAATGATGCTTAAATAAGTTGTACTTATAGTGATCTGTGCGGTGATGCTACTTTGTACTTTTCTGTTTTTTCCATCTGATTGCATTTTTAAGTTTGTTATGGTACCTTACTCCTAATATTTAAATTAGCAGTTGTGGGAAGATTGTGTTTCCGTATTATTCTGCAAATTGTTTCCACAAGTTACCTCTCTAGCAAGTCTTCTTGTCCCTTGAAATTCCAACCCTCCCACTCTTTTGCTGTTGCTATTTTAAAAGGCTGTGTCTCTGCCCTTCACCCCTTATGATAATCTGATTTCTAAAGTCCCTCCCTCTCTTCTTTCATTGCTGTTGACAGTTGTATGTTATTTATGTACTCTTCACACTCATTGTTTTCCATATATCCATGATACTGAGTGCCCACCCAGCAAACCAGTATTGCTCTCGAGTAAACCTTTTTTATCACATATTGTCTCCTGCTCATTTTCCTGGAGCTCAGCTTAGCTTTCTGTTTTTTCTCTGCTGCTACAAATTTTGCATGTTTGAGTAGTTTAGCAGTGCCCTGTACAGTAGCAAACACCTAGAAATAAAAATTTCCCTGTAGAACGGTCCATAAAACTGCACCAATACAGCCAAAATATCAACAAGCGTAGAGCAGTTTGTTGGGAGTCGAGTGGCAATACCTACAGATTTAGCAGAACTCAGTATTGTATAAACATTAAAATTAGTAGAATTTAGTGCTGTTTAGCATAATTTGTCCCGATAAAGCACTCTTATTAGTCTGCAATAAGGCACCCTTAATAGTCTTCTAACCCCAATACACCACCCCTTGCAGCTCACAAATCAAAGGACTGAACAGTATAGATGTGCAATTCCTAAATTCTCTGTAGCCAACTTGATGGATATGGGCATCTTGATGCAATGCAGAAATGTTCTCATGTTTACTGACAACCACTTAATCCTTAAAGTAGCAGACACAGTATGGGAGAGTTGTAACAGTGACAATGGAGAATAAACTTTCGCATATAAGTGCACATCAGGTTGTTGAAACATCGCAAACAACACCCACTTCATATAGCACACAACACACACAGACTAACGTATGCTGAGGTACTTAAAAGCAATCTTACTAAAGAACAAAGAACGCCTATAGCACCTATTATTAAAGCCATGCCTCAGCAAGCCCAATGGTACTGAACAAAAACAACTAACACCACATATGCTGTCACTTTCAGCGAAGTCCCAAGCAGTAAGACCCTAAGGCAATCAGACACACTTCCCAGGACTCTCATCACAGGGGATTCCATTGTAAGATATACTGATGCCCCTCTAACCAGGCTGAACAAGGAGAAGATAACTGTTAATTTCTTATCTGGTGCCAGGATCTACCACATAATGCAAGCACTCAAATCATTATGCCACAGGTACCAGTACGATTACATCAAAGTCCATTTAGGTGTACATGGCATAAGACGTACCTCCATGGACTATATATATATATATATATATATATATATATATATATACATACATATATATATATATATATATATATATATATAACTATATATATATATATATATAGATATATAGATATATATATAGATATCTAGATATATATAGATATATAGATATATGAAGAGAGACATTATTATGGAGCTTTCAAACTATGTATCTCAGGCCTAGCATTTAGCAGGACAATACCATCACTGAAGATGATGCCACAATATGAGCTAAAAATGACTGACTTCAACAAATGGCTGTCTTTATGGTCTCATTCTAAGGGATCCAATATTAGTCAGCTTTGGAGGAAATGGTCAGTAAACTACGTTGCTTTGCCAAGGATGGTCTGCACCTTTCCCCTCTAGACTTTCAAATACTGGCTAAAACTTTGTCCACCCTCATAGTGTCTTTTTGAGGCAATGCCAAATTGACAAACCACATCAAGGTGTTACTGCTCAATGCCAGGAGTCTAAATAAAAAAATACACCCCCCCCAAGCTCTCCTCACACTTGAGAAGACAGAAATCTGTGCAGTTACCAAAACATGGTTTAAAGTAGCAGAGTGTAACCCAACAGTGCAAAGTTTCAGTGCCTCCCACATTTGTAGATCAGTAGTTGTACACAAAAGTGCTAAAGGTGGAGGTGTCTCAATATACATCAATAACAAGCACACCTCTGGGGTGGTCAGACAGGATGATGTGCTGGAGATCCTCCATGTTTCAATCACCATAGACAAAATCCGGTACATATCCTAGCCAGCTAAAAGTCAACGTCCATATCCCAAGTAGCTCAGAATCCATACTTGGACCTATTACAGACACTTATTGTACAACTTTGCACCCTACCCATGGGAAAAATTTAATTACTCCTTTATAGACTGAGAATCCTACATGGCCTGAACCCTACAGACACAGAGATTTCTGGACTGTAAATACACAAACCCTTGACCAAATAGTGAAAAGCCCACTAGAGGCTCCAACATACTGGAGCTCTTGCTCACAAATATGGGGAAACACTGCAACCCCCCATGTCTCGTCCTCCCTGGTAAGGTCCATGCATAAAGCTGTCTCCTTCAAAATCAAAATCAGTTCCATAATCTCATTAAAACTAGTAAAAATTAGGAACTATTCTAAGACAAAATTACCTGTTATTAAGTGATGGTTTGTTAAAATTCAATGTCCCTCTAAAATTTGAGAACAAAGCAGACTATGCTAAATTGCTCTCAGAAACTCTGTACAACTATTTCAATGGCTGCACAGAGGCTGTTGTACCTCCCAGAAGTAAGCTCAGGACTTGCTTTAGACACAAACCATCCTGGTAGCATCACAAATTAAACAAGATATACAACAAAAGGAAAAAAATTATGGCAAGAATCAAGAAGGTTAATTCCGATAAAGATAAGCACTTTCTCATTAAAGTAAACAGGCCACTAAGAGGTGAATCAAAGCCATCTTTGAGGTTAAGATAGCCTTCCAGGTGAAAGATAACTACATGCCTTCTACACCTATGTCAAAAACCTTAAGGGTAGCACACAGCAATGTGCTGAATTGGTGGTTAATGGTGCCACATTCACAGAATATGGTGATATAGCAAACCTGTTACCAGACAAATTCAGCTCCAACCTTATCCCCCCTCACTCTCAACCATCCCCCCAAAAATACCTTCAAATATTAACACCTCCAACTATAGTTAAGGAGTGTGTACTGGCTTCACTCACTAAAGCCAAGAACACAGCCTCAATGGGCCCCAATGACATCTCAGGATGCCTGGTCAATAGTTAAAAATGGCCTCATCAGGACCCCTGCAGTCATTATTTAACTACAGTCTTAAAACTGTCTTTGTATCACATGAAAGGAGGACTGCGACAGTCACCCTCCTTCACAAGGCAGGACGCCAACAGATCCTAGAAACTACAAGCCCATTAGTCTGACTAGTCTTATTTGCAAAGCCATAGAAAGAATTATCACGTAAATTATCAACAAAGACATAGGAAAGCTCCAGACATTGGCTCCATCAAAGTTTGGCTTTGTCAAAAGAAAGTCATACTTACTAAATCTGGTGGACTTTGAAAAGGTTACAAAGTAAATGGATGAGTGGAAAAATGGTGCATACTGCCAACTAGATCTGACTAAGGCATATGATATATACCCTGCTTGGACATTGTCAACAAACTTATGGAACTAGGTATAAACCCTTTTAATAACACACTAAACAGCTAGCTGGCTTGCTGATAGGACCCAGGAGGTTAGACTCAGTAAGGTCACCTCCACAAGGAGGCTGGTCACCACTGGAGTCCCCCAGGGGGTCTGTTCTAGGCCCACTCCTCTTTGTTATCTACTTCTCAGATGTCAAAGCCAATATCAAAGGCCTCTGGCTAAACAAGTTCACAGATTACTGTAAATTTGGAGTAGTCAATGGATCCCCCCAAGATGAGAACACCCTTCAGGAAGATCAAATACAGACGCTTGGTGCCAAAGCCATGGCTTAAAACTCAATACCAAGAAATGCATTACAGTACCTTTTAGAAAGTCTGCCACCCAGGTGACTACATCATCAATAAAACACCCTTAAAAGTTGAGTCACTAGTCAGGGATCTGAGAACTCATGTAGATAGTAACCTTGCCTTTGACCAACATGCACCCATGGAAGTAAGAAAATGCTTCTGTGTTGCTCAACTTGTAAGCAAGGGCATGGCATCTAGGTCCAGAGAGGTCCCTTCTTCAGTATGTACCTGATCAAACACATGCAGCAACTGGAACGTCCACAAAGGTTCCCTACAAAAACAATACACGGAGTAAACACAATGTCCTATGCTGATCACCTCACAGCCCTGTCTCTTTACTCATTATCCTACAGATTTCTGAGAGGTGATCTTTGCCTGGCATACAAGGTACCTCTGGACCCTGTTTGATGAACCTTTTGCACATCTGCAAAAGAAACAGAATAAGTGCTACTAGATTAAAAGACCTAAATTTTGCTTGTGACGTAAACAGGACATGTTGGAGAGACAGATAATGTTTCTCAGAGAATTCCCATCCTCTGGAACAGGCTTCTTGTCCATGTGAAGCAGAGTTTCTCCCTATCTCTTATTATACTGTAATTTTCACCAATTGATGAGTAATCAGAAATTCATCCCTGGTCTGGATCCTATGTTTCTGATGGACAGACACAGTCAGTAAATCACCTCCTATATAAATCAAATTTGTGGGTCACATTAGGGTCGCATGGATAGGCTTATAAGGGCACTAGTGGTCATTAGCCTAGTATACACCTACGAACCTATGAAGAACATTTTGATATGCAGCTGCACTGAAAGAGGAGGATTCATGGGCAGATATATTGAAATGGCTGATAAATTAACTTTGATGAAAGAATAAGAAAGGCCACAGGATAGTAACTCACACAAACATTGCAGAACCAGAGAACATCAAGCCCTGCATCAGTGCTGGTTATGTTGTTGGCACTGACTAGAAAACCTTTTCTATTTGCTAATATATGATTTTCTAGTAGCAGGCTTTCTTGCCTCCATTAGTACCTGCTGCATATCCTCACTAAAAGGGTGCCTAAAAGGATTAAGACCCTGTCATCCAGGCAGTCAACCGACATTGATTGATGTTGCAGTGTATCAAACACCTCTGTTCTTGTGTGAGTAAATCCACTCTGCATGGAAGCTTGTGATAATTACCAAGCCATTTTCAAAAGAAGGGAGAATAATGGTTTCCTGGGCCAGAAGGGAGTCACCTCACCACAATGACTCGGCTATTAGTGGAAAGAATGGAGAAGCATACAGAAACATTCCTGTCAAGGAAAAGAAAAGGCATCTGTCTTCCAGCCTTTCTTGGATGGAGTCCTGAAACAGAATCTTGTCAGCTGATTGTTCAGACAGGAAGCAAAGATGTCTACTTGAGGAACTCCTCACACATTTATTTATTTATTTGTTTATATTTGTTGACCGGGAGTGTCCGACTGGATGTAGGTCCATTTTCAGCGGAGGCCCGGGGAGAAAAGCTCCACAGTTAAAATAAACAGACAGTAGTTACATTGGATTACATAGCGATTAACAATTTACATAGCAATTACTTACAACATATTTACAGATGAAGAACATAGTACATCAGTAGACAACTAGAATCTTTATCTGTGAAGTACATAACAGACATTAACAAATGTTACAATAAGAAGTTCCTGCTGTATAATAAGTACTAGGCTTATGAGCATCTGAGCTTGCATAATCAAGGTAATTAGAGTGGAAAGAAAGGTAGTGGTTGGATGAGGTGGGTGATATTAGAGTGGAAGTTGCAAGGGCACAGCCAGCATGTTTTTAGGTGCGCTTTTAGTAAAGTTTTGAAGTGGGTGCATGATGGTATGGAGGTAATTGTGGGTGGGAGGGAGTTCCATAATTTGGCTATGGCGCAAGAGAATAGTGCTTCACCAGCAGAGTTATTGACTTTAGTGATCTGCAAGTGATTTTTGTTGCTGGATCTTAGTGGTCTGGTGGTGCGATAGGGTTGGAGTAGATTCTGGAAGGATGGGACATTTAGTGGATGGTTTACTAGTTTGTGGGCGAGTGAGAGTTGATACCATTGAAGGAGGTGAGGGAGTTCAAGCCAGCCCAGTTCAGCAAGTGAGAGACAGTGGTGACTACGGTAGGATGCACCTGTGGCGAATTTGGCGATGTTGTTGTAGCAGGTCTCTAGCTTGTTTAGATCACATTGCCTTAGGTTGATATATAGTGGAGAGGCATAAAGTAGGGTGGAGATAATTTGCTATTGAAATATTTGCTGCTTTGGTGAGAAGTTGCTTATTTCTATACAACGCTCCTAGTTTTTTGTGGACTTTTTTATGGTCATGGATATGTGAATGTCAAATTTTAGTTTATTGTCTATTTCCACTCCTAGCAATTTAGTGTGTTCAGTTGGGTATATAGTGGCGTTGTCTTTTGCTGTGATGTTAAAGTGAGAGTTGTTTTGAGTATGTTTGGTGGGTTGGAAGATGAGTAGTTTAATTTTGTTTGGGTTGAGTATTAATTGGGCATCGGATAACCAAGTTTCAACAAAGGAAAAGGCTTCCTGTGTGACTTTTTGCAGTTTGGGTAGGGATTGGGCTGAGCAGATGATGGTTGAGACATCTGTGTATTGTATGAGTGTGCCATGTTTGGTGGCAGAGGCTAGATTATTGGTGAAAACAGAGAAGAGTAGGGATCCAAGGATGGATCCTTGGGGAACCCCTATGGAGACAGGTAGTTGGGGAGATATGTCATTCTGCCATACAGCGGATTGTTGGCAATCAGACAGGTAACTCTGAAACCAGTTGGTGACTGATTGAGAGAAGGATAGGTTATTGAGGACAGAGATGAGTTGTTTGTGTAGGACCATGTCAAATGTTTTAGATAGGTCTAGGAAAGTAGCAGAGGAGAGATAGCCATTGTTTTTATGATGAAGGATAATGTTAGTAAAGGAGAGTAAGGCAGTGGTGGTGCTATGGTTTGGTCGGAAACCATGCTGAGTATTGGAAAGGAGGTTGTTAGTAAGGAGGTAGTCTGAGACCTGAGAGTGTATGCATCTCTCTAGTATTTTGGAGAGTGGAGAGAGAATAGCTATGGGGTGGTAATTGGTTATTTCTGTGGAGGGTCCACCTTTGTGGAGGGGAATTATATGTAATACTTTCCACAGTGTGGGAACGTAACTTTCTGACAGAGATCGGTTAATCAAGATGGATCAAACATGGATCAAATCTTGGAAGACCCGCTGATCTACTTTCCATTTGTGAGGGTCTGCCCTGGTCCTGATCAGGTTGTCTGCCACACAATTTTGTTCTAATGGAATGAAGGATGACTGTATGAGACTGTGCCATGAAGCTAAATCCCAAGCTAGCATGGCTAGTCTGCAATGGGTCTATGACCAGGTTCCCCCTTGCTTGCTGATGTACCACACAACTGTGGCATTGTCTGTATCTGTAACCATTTGAAGAGCTGCCAGAGACCACAGATGTTTCAGAGAGTTAAGTGTCTTGACATTTATGTGCTTGCATCTGTCCTTGGTCTCTACCACCCCCTGCACTTTTATCCCTACTGAAATTGCTCCACAAGTAAACTCAGAGGCATCTGTGGTGACTGACTGCTTTGGAGCAAGAAGGGAGAAGGGGAAACCTAGATTGAAGGATATCTGCAGTCTCCACCAAAAGATTTCTCTTTTTTGACAAACAGCTGCACTGGGATTTGAAAAGATAAAGAATGTTGATGCTGGAACCAAACATATTTCAGATAACACTGTATCATTCTCATGTGGAGTCTTGCCACTGGTATCATAAGAATCATATACGCCATGAGACCCAAAATCCTGAAGTATTCACTTGCAGTGACCGTAGTGTGAATGGAAACCTCAGATCTACATAAAGGTCAATTTTTTCCTGTAGAAGAAAAGCTCTTTGAATTGAAGTGTCTACCTGATATCCCAGGAATACAATCATGTGTGAATGAGTCAAGAACGAATAGTGAATGCTCTTTTGGAATCCCAGCTTGTGTTAACAGATCTCTCTTCCAAGACAAAGATTCGTAACACTTTGAAAAAGACTCTACAAGGATAAGCAAGTCACCTAAATATGGAAAAAATATGGACACCCTGTAGCTTGCTATGAGCTATAACTGGAGCTAAACATTTTATGAATACTCTTGGAGCAGTAGATAGCTCAAGGACTAAGGCAGAGTTAATAATGTGATCCAGACACAATAAACCTTAAGAAACTTCTCTGTTCATCTTTGTGTTGACTTGGAGGATATATATCTTCCAAAAAGATGGTCCCACTGAGTAAAATCATTATTTTTGTTTTGTCCTACATGCTTTATAAATTGAAATACTGCCTATATTATTGCATCACTTAATTTGATGCAGTTTTTCTTTCAACCAGTATGTTAGGAGTACCAGCATGTCATTTTCACATAATTTATCTATAACTATAAAATGAACTTCAAGTCTATTATCACAGTTTAGGCTTGCTTAGCACAGCATCTTACTACTCACAAAAGTTACTTGAGAAACTAATATATCACAGATGCAAAATCTTTACCTTAATTGTGATCTTAAATTAAGAAGAATGAAATCTCTTACAAGCATTAAGTAACTTTTTTTTCTGTTGTTACATGTTTTTTGTATTGTTTCTAATGCTTATATGGTTTATATTGTACTGTTTTGGAGCTTTTCTCTCCAGGCCTCCATTGAAAATGGGCAACCTGCACAGTTGGACTTTCCTGGTAAACAAATGTAAAATAAATAAATAAATAAAATAAATACATATAAAAAAAGACCCAGGGGCAGAAAATAATATTAAGGTCTCAGTAAATAATACATCGACAAAGCAGTACCTATCCACAGCAAATATAATGAGAAATTTAAAAACAAACCTCTGTGGTAGAATACCTGTATAAATATGTACAACAAGAATCCAATTTGAACCACTGTATTTTGAATAGGGAGAACCTGCTTCTTAACTGGTGGTGGTGGGGAACACAGAACTGAGAGGTTCCCTCATGAAAAGATGAGCAACTATTTCTACTGCCCTTCTTGACTGTCCACCTCAGCCCTAGTCTCTCATTACCAGCCCTTTTCAAATGTGTTTTTACATTTAACTGACCAGTATGTGACTGTTTCTGGTAAAGTGTCCATTGTTTGTTGGGAAAGTTCTTGATATATTTAGGAATGGAGTAGTAAAGAACTGCTTAGCTATGCACATCTTTGAACTTATCATCTAGTCTCGTAAACACTTTCATTGATAGAAGATCAAACAGCAAGTGATTGCATAACACAGCATTCAATAACTGTTGCTGGCAACCTCAGTTAGTGGTTAATTCCTTAGGTAAGTTTGTCAATTGATTATTGGGTCAGAGGATGCTGACCTGGTGCAGGTGTCAGTGGTATCAGAAACAAATTTAATAGCATGCTTGCTTACATTAAGAGCTATCTGAAATAAGTTTGTGAGGCACTGTTTTAGAGCAGCATCTTTTACCTTCCTACACATATCCATCTGTTTTATAATGCCATCTTGTTACTGGACTATGTGCATTTGACAGTTAACTGCCTTAATGCCTGGAGTAACTAAAATGTAGACTTTCTTTTGAAACTTTCTTGGAATATAACTTTTTATTTTATATGTTTTGCCCATCCATTCTCCACTGCAAGGCTCAGGTGGTAGGGAGCAGGTCAGCCTGCTCCTCCAGTGGAGCACTCCCATACCCTTGGCAGCTCTCTGAGCTATGCTAAATTCTATTGCCACAGGGAGCATGCCTTCTCACTCTAGATTTCCCCAACTCCCCAGATCATGCACATGCACTATGTCATCATGTGCTCCACAGGCTGATGCTTCACGTACGAAGCACATAGCGCTCCCATTTGGTGTCACCATAGTGGCAAGTAACAGTCCCCTCCCTCCCCCAGGATAGGTGAAATGGCAGCTGACAGTGGTCGCTCCCTCCCATCCTCCCCTGTCAGCTCCATCAGATGCATGAGCCACTGACTGAACTTGGGTCACCTGGGTCATAGTAAGAGCTTTATCCCTCTGACACCAGAACTGGCTGGAATATGGCTCCTTGTCTCTTAGGTACTGCTGGCTAGTTCCAGTTCCGACTCTCTGGCTGCATCCAAAGGGATGACAGCAGGATTAACCATTGGCTTATCATTTGGAGACTGAAATTTAGGCTCTAATGAGGACTTTTCAAAGGTGTCCTCACACACACATACTATGGGGGAAGGCTATAGGGTTGGGATTCTCAATCTCCAGTAGAATAGTTCTTTCATTTCCCATCTAAAATGTTCCCACATTAAACTCAGTGCAATTCCCAGCAATTCTACGTGTCCACTGTGTGAACAGCAGAAAAAAAAAAATCTTTCACTCTCTATTTGAAATGTTACTGCATTAAATTCAGTGATTCTGCAAAGGACTTATCCTCCATGGAGGAAGCTGAAAAGAGATAGTCATAGCTGAGTAGTGAGTCAATTTGGAAGGCACAGAGTAAATCCTCTTTTGCTTCTCTATATGTGAGTAAGATGATAGCTCTGCTGGGGGCTCTTTTCTTCTTTTCAGTAGGTGAGCTGCCTCAAAAGATAAAAGGCTCCCTCAAAGGTAGTGATATCATGTGGATTCTTTCCCAAGCAGCCATGTATTAATCAGCAAACTGTCAGTAATCAAAACTGGAGGTGGCTGATGCAGGGGTTGGTAAGACTGATGCCACAGGTGTCAGGCCTAGAGGCTCAGAATGTTTCAGTTTAAGGTCCAAAAAGGAGAAGGAACTTCCCTTCCCTAAGAACAAGGGGTTTATACACAAATAAAGTACGAATGTCTGTTGGAGGACAAAGGATTCTAATTATGCATGGAGTCTTCCGGCTAACTGCAGGTATCTTGCGAGCTGCATCTGACAGTAATGCAGCATCAAATTCTTGACAGACTTCAGAAACTTGTGATGCTGTGTATCATGCTGTCAGTCTCTTAGAGGGCATCAACAGGCTTTGGAATACTCTTTGAAGATACTGAGGCCAAGGGCTGTCTAACAAGCAACTCTGTGGAACCGATACCTTCAGGCTCTCATAGGAATAACAGAGTCACAAAGGTCTGAACATCTCTGCCTACTGAAGCTTTGATGGCCAGTTTCTATTCCAGTTTATTTATTTATTTTTTTAGATCCATCACTGCACACACTGGTAATACTTACCCCTCAGAAGACCCATGGCCTAATGCTAGAAGCCTTTTGTGCTCCAAGAATGCATTTTGTATGAAAGCATTTTCTTGTAACAACCTCATAAATTACACTCAAAACTTTGTGGAGGCCCAAGGCAGAAAAGGCAATGAAGGTGACAGTCCTTCAGTAGCTGTTTGCCATAAGCACACTTATTGGTGACTTTTCTTGTAAACAACAATGTCCTTAAAAAATCTAAAAAATATAGACACAATCAACAGAGACACACACCATACAATATCCAATTAGAATAAAGAAATTTCCAAACTAAGGCTCTTATTGACAGCCCAAGATTTATTAGGAATGCTACAAGCAAACAGACCTACAAAAGTTTGATGCGATAAAAAAGATCTAAAAATAGCAAAGATGCTCTCCCCTTTCAAATATATGTCCTGCTAATTTTCACAGTATGGGGAGGGGACACCCTTGAGACATGTTGGAACATCCACCCGGCGGTGTAATCTCATGTATAATAAATTATACTCGAGCTGTGATCGTTACAATGAATATCAACCACTTAAACCATAAGGCTTAAGCCAGAAATATAATTATGCACTTATACTTAAAATGATTCAGATATTGACACTGCCATTAAGAATTGGTATACAGTTCCACAGTCTGCAAACTATAACACATGTTCATTTTCACTAATTTTTCTCAGAAGCATTACTACTTATAAAACTGTAAAGAACCTCTTTAATACCTATATGCAACCATATAATCTATAAGCAAGTATTATCACTATCTGAAAATCATACTAATATCATAAGGAATATAAAGGATAAGGAGTATAAGGAATATAAAGGATATGACTCAATCTTAATACAGAAGCCAATCTACAACCCACCTTACTCTGCAGCACATCTGCTAATGAAAAAAGGTAGCATTAAGAAAGTGTGGCATCCATGTAATTTCTATGTAGTGATCTCACTAAGCTTCTATTTTATAAATGCTCTGAAAAAATATATATATTTTAACTTGATCTGTTAGGTCCTTTACTGAAAGAAGGATAATCTGAAATGGTAGTGAAGAGTGATTTTTTAACTTGGTCGGTTAGGTCCTTTAGTGAAGGAAGGATCATCTGAAATGGTAGTGAAGAGTGACTGATGGAATTTTATGACAGCATCCGATAACCTCCCTTGGATCCCTACCATAAGGTACTTGAAAAGTGAGCAGGAATCAGAGCTTGAGATGCGGGAACTGGTGCTAAGAAACAGTGATGGATATAATTCAAGCATGTGCCTAAATATTTGCAAAAATTTAAAAAGAAAGCAAGATGACTCCCTGAATAAGTGCTGTTGTTCACAGGATCATAGGAGGCTACAAGGCTATCAACCCAGAGATCATTTCAAGCCAAGCCATTTCATCCCAATGTAATACCATACAAACTCTAGTCAATACACGGGAAAGTATTTAGCAATGACTGCCCGTGTCCAGGAGAGATGTGGATGCTATCACCCGTATGAATTTATGGTGCACCATCCACTCATCCAGTTTCCTTTCAAACAGTACTGTAGAGGTGCTCTGCTTCACCTTAACTGACAGCCTATTCCAAAGATGTGGCAGTCACTATGAGACAAATATGTGCCTCCAGCATGTCCTATTCAAGTCACAGGCCATATTTAGGTTCATAGGTAAGTACTAGGATATCAGCCCAAGGGCATCTATAGGCCTAGCCAGAATGTGTTGGCTTTTGCCGCCCCCTTAGATTAGTTCCCTGTGCCTTGGTCCAGCAGAGTCATTAGTTCCCTGTGCCTCTGTCCAGCAGAGCCACTGCAGTGATCCCCAGGGTAAATTTTCTGTTTCCCATCCACTTGTCAAGGTTTCTACTGAAGAGTGTTAGTGAGGGGCTCTGCCTAATGTAGACAGGAGTCCTGTTCCAAAGGTCCATTTAGGTCCATGGAATGGGTAGCTCTAGGCCCATTTGATTTATGGATGTGCAGAAAATTCATTAGGTTTTGGTCAGATATTGCTCTGTAAGCCAAGCACAAGTCTCCCCTAAGAAGTCTATACGATACTTGAGTATAGTGACAGGGACTTTAGTCAGTCCGTGTAAGGCATGTGCAGGAGTCCATTGATCTTATTTGTTAGAAACCTCTGAGGTCCCTCCAATTGCTGCAGCTGCTGTGGGCGCCAAATGGGGCATTATACTCAATTATGGGCCTGATTAGGGATGAGTATAGAGACGTTATAACCTCCATTGCTCTAGAGGCAATGACTTTGCTAATCAAGTGTGCTCCGTAGAAAGTCTTCCTTACTAGAGTAAACACATGGTGGTCAAAGATGAGGTCGCAGTCTACTTGTGATCACAGATCCCTTACCACTTCGTAGCTACATAGGGTATTGTTTTTAAAAAGTGTTTTGGTATCGATTTTTTAAGAATAAGAGTGATGTGCAGAGCTGTAGTAACTACAGCGAGATTAAATTGATCAGTCGCAGCATGAAGTTATGGGAAAGATTAGTGGAAGCTAGGTTAAGAAGGAAGGTGATGATTAGTGATCAGCAGTATGGTTTCATGCTAGGAAAGGGCACTACATATGTGATGTTTGCTCTGAGAGTGTTGATAGAGAAGTACAGAGAAGGTCAGAAGGAGTTGCATTTTGTCTTTGTGGACTTAGAGAAAGTATATGATAGGGTGCCTAGACAGGAGTCATGGTATTGTATGAGGAAGTCGGGATTGTCAGAGAAGTATGTAAGAGTGGTACAGGATATGTACGAGGGTAGTGTGACAGCTGTGAGGTCTGCGGTGGGAGTGACGGATGCATTTAAGGTGAAGGTGGGACTACATCAAGGATCAGCTCTGAGCCCTTTCTTATTTGCAATGGTGATGGACAGGTTGACAGACGAGATCAGACAGGAGTCCCCGTGGACTATGATGTTTACAGATGACATTGTGATCTGTAGTGAGAGTAGGGAACAGGTGGAGGAGACCCTGGAGAGGTGGAGATATGCTCTAGAGAAAAGAGGAATGAAGGTCAGCAGAACTAAGACAGAATATGTCTGTGTGAATGAGAGGGAAGATAGAGGAATGATGAGAATGCAGGGAGTAGATGTGGTGAAGGTGGATGAGTTTAAATACTTGGGATCAGCAGTTCAGAGTAATGGTGAGTGTGGAAGAGAGGTGAAGAAGAGAGTACAGGCAGGATGGAGTGGGTGTAGAAGAGTGTCAGGAGTGATTTGTGACAGATGAGTACCAGTAAGAGTGAAAGGGAAGGTCTACAAGAGGGTAGTGAGACCAGCTATGTTATATGGGTTGGAGACAGTGGCATTGACAAAAAGGCAGGAGTCGGAGCTGGACGTGGCAGAGTTAAAGATGTTAAAATTTGCACTGGGTGTGACAAGGGTGGACAGGATTAGGAACAAGTATATTAAAGGGTCAGCCCAGGTTGGAAGGTTTGGAGATAAAGCCAGAGAGGCAAGATTACATTGGTTTGGACATTTGCTGAGGAGGGATGCAGAGTATATTGGGAAAAAGATGTTAAGGATGAAGCTGCCAAGTAACTGGAAAAGAGGAAGGCCTAAGATAAGGTTTATGGATGTGGTGAGAGAGGACATGCAGGTGGATGGTGTGACACAGCAAGATGCAGAGGACAGGAAGAAATGGAAATAGCTGATCCATTGTGGTGACCCCTAATAGCAGCAGCCGAAAGAAGAAGAAGAAGTGTGAAGGGACATTGTTTTACCGAAGGGAATGATGATGCACTTCTTTGCATTTAGTTTGAGATTGTGACTAAGACACCAGTTTTTGGTCTGTGTAAGGCCCTACTGAAGTATACTGACATCATTTGGGGATCTGATAATTGTACTAAATTTGCAATCATCTGCAAACTTGGTCAGTCACAGCCCCTTAGTTTTGGCCTGAACTTCTGAGAAGTATATACCAAACAGTAGGGGGCCCATCACTGACCCTTGTGGCACCTCACTGGTGACAGGTCTGCTGGTTGATGTGCAGTCACACACTTTGATAGTGTGTGACCTGCTTGTGAGCCAGGTGGCAACCCAACTTACAATAAAAGGGGTTTACATTCAGTTTGCTATGTTTATTGGCAATGCCTGAGTGTGGGATTGTGTCAAAGGTCTTTGCCAAATTGAGGAAAGTTGTGTTCACAGATTTGCCCTCATTAATAGCCTTGGTCACATTTTTGAAGAAATCCACCAGGTTCAACAGGCATGATCTGTGCTTGACGAAGCCAAATTCAGTCAGATCCAGAGTTTGGAGGTCATCTATGTCTTTATTTATGAAGTCCATGATGATATGTTTCATGGCCTTACTGATGAGGCTGGTCAGATTTATGGGTCTATAATTTCCCTGGTCTGTTGCTAAGCCACCTTTGTGGAGGGAAATAACTGTTGCTGCTCTTTATTCTGCATGAACATACACTGTGGTTAGGATATGATTAAATAGGTTACTTAATGATGATGCTAGTTCATGTTTTAGTTTGTTTAGAAGACAGCCTGGGATGCCGTCTGATCCCACAGAGGCTGTGTTTTTTGCCTTAGACAAGGCTTTAATGACCTGCTCTTCAGATATGTAGGGTGAGGGGGGAGTCAGGGGCAAGGTTTGTGATAAGTTTGGAGAGGATAAGGGAGTGAAATTTTACCAAATCTGTCCACCAGCAGTTTTGCTATCTCTGCGGGATCAGTGCTTGTGATATAGTTAGTCACTAGTTTGGCACATGCCTAGTCCTACCTTTTAGGCTGTGTATGTAGCTGTAAAAGGCCTTATGCTTATCCTTCCCCTTGTCTGTGAATGCTACGTTTTTCTCAAAGTTACTCTTAGAGGATTTAACATGTTGTCTTATTTGCCTGTTGAGGCTGAGGACGGTGGTTTTCTACTGTTGGGGCCTCACCTTAGTTTTCCTAGATAGCAACGTTTTGCATTTGTTGTAAAGTTTGTTGATGCAGGATGTCCACCAGGGTGGCTTGTTTTCCTTGCTGCTCTAGCTTTGATTCTCTCTGGAACAGCCTGTGATGTCCCTTCTCTGGGCCAGTAATAATGGAGCCTCCATTCTCACCACTGACACCATTGAGGGACATTCACTTGGAACAAAAATAGATATACACACACACACTATTTCCAGATACAGCTCTCTGCACGAAGCACATTTCCCTTAAGAGCACACAAGGAACACACTCCCTTCCTGGGGCTGGGGTTCCTTCTCTCTCCATGCCCCAAATAAGATTCCCCACTGATACAGCTGTAGAGTTGAGTCCACAGCAGAGTGTTCCAACCCAAGTTCCCCACCACCCTCTCTGTAAAACCAGTGCTCTGTGTCCCTGCTCCAAGTAGCTAACTCACAGACTCTTTGAGATTTGATTGTCACACAAACACACACATACAAACACACACACACACACACACACACACACACACACACACACACACACACACACACACACACACACACACCTACCTGGAAAAGGATGGTACAGATTTACCAGCTATGCCAGCTTCACCCAGACTATAGGGTAGTTATACTGCCACCAGTCAGCTACTCTAAATCTCTTACAAAAGTACCCAATTACACTGAATAAAATTAATACTAGTGCAAATTGTAGTGTTTGACCAGTGTAGCAAGGCTTTCAGGAGAGGCCACAGTGTCACCAGATAAATATAAGTACTCTCAAACAGCCACTATTAAAAATATAAATATATTTAATAATAAATGACAAATAATAAAACAGCATGAAAATACTAAATATCTGTTTACATTAAACATCAGAGTTTCAGTCATATGAAATATTAAAAATAACACAGATGGATAGATTCAGACAGATACAGCACTTAAGTAATCTCACTATATTTTCCTGACTGATCTAAAGAATTACTATTCCTTGGTTACTTACTAAAGCAAGGCAAGATGATGTGGATGAGTGATCCTTCTTTGTCAGGTTTAAAACAGACTGCCCTGAGACTTCTGTCTCATCTAGTATTAAAACATCATTTCAGTGCTGGATTACACAGTGATATCGCATACATCTGGTCACCAGACTTTTGGCTCCCACACTACCCCCTTTAATAGTAACTCAACTAGAATCTAGCACATATGTGTCATAATACACACATACAGCTTTGCTAAGATGTGTTATAGCATCAGAAAGCTATAAAACCATTTCAAAAACTTCCACCCTTCCAAGGTAGCAATTAGTTCACCCCTGGGGACAATACAGTAGGATTGCTACTCCTGGATTCCACAGATATTTTGTCTATGGCTGCAATCAAAACTGTAAGATACAATTTTTATGGCCTAAACCAGGTAATTTATTTCAGACTATTTTTCAAAATTAGCTGGACTGAGATTGACCTCTTCTCTTTCAGTATCCTCTGCTACAATGTATTAATTTCAACAGCTGCAGGATGATGCAGTGGTGCAGTGGTAGCATTGTCGACTCACAGCAAGAGGTTCTCCAGTTCGATTCCTGGCTGGGGTGCCTTCTGTCTGGAGTCTGCATTTCCTCCCTTCGTTCATGTGGTTTTCCTCTGGGTGCTCTGGCTTCCTCCCACATTACAAAGACATGCATCTGGAGTATTTCTCCCTAAGCCTCTGCTGAAAACTGGCTTTGTTCCAAGTCGGACGTTCCTTGTAAACAAATGTTAAATTAATAAAGTTACAATACAGTCTGACATACAAGCGTATTTCTTTTCTGTCCATCAGGACCCACTATTGGTACATTTTTGACACAAGCAGCTTTACAAATACATTTTCAACACAAGCACCTGTATAAATCAGTTTGATATATAAATGACATATAATTCTTTACAAAACTGCAGCTAACTACGTTGGCATATATTACACATCCACTGCCCTACTTCTCCTGGCATAGCTGGCAATAAATCACATCATTACACAGTTCCCCTAGGAGGGTACAGTTTGCTTTGGTGAAGTTGTTTAGTCTGACTTTACTTTTTCTGAGTTCTGGTGTTAATGCCAGTTCGAAGGTGACAGATTTGTGGTCCAATTGACCTAATGAGGTTCCGACAGTTGCGGTGGTGCATCTGCTTGTCATGTTAGTGAGGACCAGATCTAGTATGTTTGTTCCTCTTGTTGGGGTTTGAACAATTTGTTCCAGGACATTTGAGTTAACAAAGTCAAGCAACTTTGGTGCTAGTGAGTTAGGGCTAGGGTAGGTTTCCCAGTTGATGGTGGGATAACTTGAAATCCCCCATGACCAGAGTGTTTGGCAATATTTGTATTGACTCCAGTTTAGTCTAGTAGGCCTCGTGTGCATCATGATCCGTGGAGGGGGATCTATAACTAACTATGACTTGAATGGGGGGTCTTACCCACAGTAATCTGAACATGGAGTAACTCCATGGCATTATCCTAACTAATTGGGAGGTGAGTTTATCTCTAATATAGATAGAAACACTGCCTCCTTTGGTTCTCACACGTTCTTTTTACAGTCTGAAGATGTCGAAGTCATTGTAGCCTTGCAAGGCTGGGGTAATTTCTGAGACCTTGAACCAGGTGCTTGTGACTGCACAAAAATCTACATCCACCAATGATAGGAGTGCTTTCACTGTGTGCAGTTTTTTGTTTAAGCTCCTAGTGTTTAGCAGCATAACCCTTATTTTGTTACGACTGAGAATTTTCACATTGGCAATTTTCTTTTTGAGACTGTGCCTTTTTTAGGGGAGGCAAGAGCCTTTGCTAGCAGCCGAAAACCTAGTGGTGCCAGGCGCAAACCATCTCTGGCAAAGCAGCGAGGTTTGTTGACCATGTCTTTCCAGGCTGACAGAAAATGGATTCTTTGGAATGACAACAAAAACTAAGTCAATTATTGAAATCGATCTTTTGTTTACATTGCGGATTGTTCTAGGTGAGGGTAATATGCTACTTAAGGCTAGGGACATACCTGCCTGGGACAAATACTCAGAGAGCTCAGTCAAGCTTCTCTTTATATAATCCAGTGAGGTACATCTCAGGTCGTTCACTCCAACATGAGCAATGACAGAATCATAATGGTAGTTGTTGCTGAGAGACCTGAGTGCATGTGTGATCTGATGAATCCTGGCACCGGACAAGCAGATGACTGTGACTTTCTTCTTATCTAAACTGGTGAGTGGGACATCCGTGTGTCTCACTATGGATTCTTCACTGACAAGAAAATTTGGTTACTGAGTGTTACTCCTTAAGGGCTTGGTAGCTGAAGCACTGGTGTAGCTATCTGTCTTGTGTGATCTGTGTTAGTTGTAGCAGTCTTGTGTTTTGGAAGTCTCTGGTGATTCGGTAAGTTTTTTTGAGAGAACCTTCTCGAAGGTTGATTTATGTGTTGGATACATACTATGTGTATGAGTAGTGGTACTATGCACATGAGTAGCGGTGGGTGAGTTGACAACTTCTTCAGTGTTACTGTTTCGAGGACAAGAGAGCAGTGATTCAAGATTCTTGGTGTAGATACATCTCTTGCACTCTGTACTAGAGTGGGTTATTAGTAAAAGGTTGTCAGTGTACATGAGGCAGTTGTTACACTGCCTCAGGAGACCCAAGTCGACAAAGCTGGTAGGAGAAACAAAGGTAGTCCAACTGTCCATAATGCTAGGACTGGTCTAGGAGGTGCTCTGTAGATGGGTGTTTCTGATGGAGTTTTTGGCTGGTGGTTTAATAGGTCTCGCCTCACTAGCAATACTTCTTAGACTGGAAATGTACTAAAGATGAGAACTACACTAATATACTACAGCTGTAGCTAGGGGAAAAATTGTCAAAATTATCTGTCCGGCTATGGCACACAATTGCGAATCACTGTGAGGTGCTGCACGAGGCATAAACAAGCAGAAACCCGCTCAAACTCAGGGCTTACATACTAGAAGCTAAAAACGTAAAAAAAAAAACTTTTAAAAAAGTTCAGAAGAATCAATGAGGGTGCTTACTCCAAGCCCTAGACAAATCACCCTTCACCAGACAGGTTCCAATCAGCACATTTTTCTCACAAGGATGCAGAAGGATCCCTTCTAATCAAAGATGGCTTGGAAAATATGTTCAGAATACAACAGCCACTACAAACAGACCCAGATGCAGCAAACCTGTTTCTGCATTATGCTACAGCTGCTAGCTACACTAATTTCAGCAGGAAACACTAAAAAATTATTTTAACAGCAGAAAAACAGCAGTGAGATACTAAAAATGTTTTAAACAGCAGAAAAACAGCAAGGAAACACTAAAGAATGTTTAAACAGCAAGGAGACAGTTATTTAAATCACTTGACAGGAAAACAGAACAGATGCTTAGTAAACAGTGAAAAGTAGCAACAAGTAGTTTATTTCTTGTATTAGTCTATATACTATTAGTATATAAGAAATCTCCGCTGTGTATAACCTGCTGATTGTTCTGTTGTCGTATTTAACATCTATGAAAATTTTCTCTCTTCTTGTATTTGTAACATGTACCCTCTTTTTTAACTTGTATTTTCGACTTGTATTAACCATTATGTTGGAGCTTTTCTCCTCGGGCCTCTACTGAAAAAGGATATGTATCCAGCTAGACTAGCCCGGTTAACAAATGTAAAATAAAATAAATAAATAATTACTTTGCAATCAGTGAAAATAGCAAAAAAAACTTTGCAAACAGTGAAAAAGGCAACAAAATACGATTTAACAGGCACAGTAAGCAGACAAATACAGCACAAACAGTTTAGTTTACAGTATTAAAATACAGTATTATATAAGCAAAGCACAATAAAATGCAGTAAATAGGATAATCAAGCAAAAAAAAAAAAACAATGTACGTTTTTTGGGAAGCTCAAAAGCATCTAGTTGTCTGGTATCTCAGCACAGAGTTGTGGTTGGTAGCCCACCTCAGTTGCTCAGCTCAGTTCAAACAAGCATTGCAATATTAATGCACTAGGGTGCCCTAATGTAAACTAGGACTGGAACATAAAACAAACACAGGGACAAAAACTAAGAGTTTGTAGTTACAAAATAAAGAGTGCTACAGACGAAGTAAATGCTTGCACTAGACAGCAAAATAATAATAATCATGACTGTGACTTGCACGAACTGGACCAAAGAGAAACATACTCATTTACAAAGATACAAAATAAAATAATGCCACAAAATGATGACCATGCTCAGAAATCAACATCTTACAGAGAATACAGGAAGGTACGTAAACAGGGACAAAGAATTATGACTCCAACAAAATTCCACACATGGCTATATCATGCAGTACAACAACACATTATTAAGTGGCTACATTTGCAACAAATACCCTTTTCTTAACCCACCACTGTATAGTGATAAAAAGCCTAATTTATTTAGAACAACCCCATCAGCTAACACATACACAGCTTCTTACAATCTATAAAATTATCCACCAGCTATCTGCTTGCCCAGCACTGAATATCATTCTATATAACTATGTTCCCAATTGGACATTACGATCCAATGACCAAACTCCTCTCTGTCCACAAATGTATCAAACCTGCTGATTATGATCTGTTCTCATGTCATGTTGTTAAGGCCTAGAGCTCCTACCTGCTCAACCCTAAGAAAAACTATGTCCTTAAATATGAAGTACCTAGTCATACCTTACACCTCCTTACTTTCCCTTCTTCACTCACTTCCTTACTTCAATTAGCTCCCTTATGATTAATTATTGTTTCTAAATATGCCTTAACTGTGTATCCAATGTTGTCTTTTTTCATCTAATTCAACATGTTGGTTGTCAGATCTGATCGGATCTGACCTCAGAGCTTAATTCCAAAGCTTTGAATCTGACAACTATGACTTCTCCCCTACCCACAATTCCCCTCTCCTGCCTGAATTACCTCAGCTCTCATTTGCTGCCTGACTAATTCAGACATGTAGACCGAGAAGTCCATCATTCTTTACAATAAGTGAAAATTTTCCTCCCCCTTTTAAAAAAGGTTGACAGAGTAGTGTTAGGACATGAACAGTGTTTTTCTCAACTTTTTTCAAATAAATATTTCCATAGTGCTGCAGTTAGTGTTGCCACCTCTAAGAAAGAGGTTCTCCGGTTCGATTCTTGGCTGGGGGGCCTTCTGTGTGGAGTCTGCATATCCTCCCTGCGGTCATGTGGGATTCCTCCATGTGCTCCGGTTTCCTCCCACATTCCAAAGACATACAGCAGGTGGACTGGGCACTCTAAATTGACCATAGGTGAGTGTACACGAATTGAGTGGTGCAAATGAATTACCATGTCAGGGCTAGCCATCCGGAGGTATAAACCTTGGCTCAAGATGATTGTCATTGCAGAAGTGACACCTCAACCTCATGTGCAAAATGGGAAAAGGGGTTGAGGATGTATGTATGTATATGTGTATGTGTATATATATATATATATATATATATATATATATATATACATATATATACACACACATACATACATACATATATATATATATATATATATATATATATAGGTTCATAGGCTGGTACAAGGCTGGGCCTATACAAGCCTAGCCATAACAATTCCCTGGATATTTCTTCCCACGATATTTACTTCCCTGGATGCCTGTCTAGCAGGGCGACTGACGTGATCCCTGGGATGAATTTCCTATCTCCCATCCAATCGTCAAGGTTCCTTTTGAAGAGGGCCAAGGAGGCGCTCTGCTTGACATGTATGGGCAGTCTATTCCAGAGTATGGGGAGTCTCTGGGTTAGGAACCTATCCCTCCAGCATGTTTTGTTTATTGTGATGACAAGGTTTAGATTCCTGGAGCATGTGGCTCTGAGGGATTGGGATTTCTTTAAGTGGAGCATGTCCAACAGCTCAGGGTTTGACACAGCCTTGTACATTAAGCAGAGAATGCCTCTGAGTAGACGATATGCCACAGAGTATAGCTGGAGTTTTTTTAGACGGTGAGCATAGGGCATCTGCTTTAGGCCTGTGATTCTTTTAGTGAGGTATTTCTATGGCCTTTCCAGCTGTTGCAGATGTCTTGTAAGGTACATACCAAACGGGGCGTTGTACTCTATAATGCGTCTAATGAGGGATGAGTACAGTGGGACAATGACCTCCTTTTTTCTGGATGAAAAGCCCTTACTGATGAGGTATGCAACAAAGAAGGATCTCCTGACTGTTGTGGCGATGTGGTTATCGAAGGTGAGACCACTGTTCACCTGTGTCCCTAAGTCTCTCAACACACTTTCAGTGTTTAGTGTATTGCCACCTATGTGGTAATTCATAGGTACATGGTTTTTCGCAAAGGGGATAACTATACATTTCTTTGCATTAAGCTTGAGCCCATAGCTCTGGCACCAAGCATCTGTTTCTGTAAGGCCCATTTGTAGAATATCCACATAATTTGGGGATTCAATAATGGCTCCCAGTTTGCAGTCATCTGCGAACTTTGTTAGCCAGAGTCCCTTAGTGTTGGCCTGTACTTCAGAGAAGTAGATGCCAAACAAGAGCGGTCCCAGGACTGAACCCTGAGGTACTCCACTTGTCACTTGTCTGGAGTTGGATTTGGAGTTGGCTACATTTACAGTCTGGGCTCTGTCAGTAAGCCAGTTGGCAACCCATCGAGTGACGTACGGATTTATGCCCAGCTTAGTAAGTTTATCTATGATTCCAGAGTGGGGGATGGTATCAAAGGTCTTGGAGAGGTCCAGATAGGCCTGTGTGGACCGCCTTACCATTGTACACAGCTCTGGAGACTGATTCGAAGAAGTCAGTCAAGTTCAGGAGACAAAATCAGCCCTTCACAAACCCAAACTGGGTGGGGTCCAGTGTTTGAAGGTTGCCAGTGTCTTTGTTTATAAGTTCCATGATAATGTGTTCCATGCCCTTGCAGAGCAGGCTCGTCAGATTGATGGGACGGTAGTTCCCCTCGTGGAGTGAGATAACTGTAGCTGTGCATTTATTCACCGGGAAAGTCCACTGGGTCAGGGTAACCCATTTTCAGAGGAAGCCCGGAGAGAAGAGTTACAGTAACAAATTAAAACTTACTACAGCAAACAACTAAACAAAAATCATTATACAACAGGATAAGATATCTATCTATCTATATATGGGTCTACTTTGACCCATCAAAATTACACTTTATCAAATCTTACTTACTTGATTCCACTTCTCGGAAAAATTTTAAACCTAAATCACAGACTCCCGACATCCTTTCCTTATGAAAGGAACCACTTGGCCACCATGGTGAACTTTGCCCTTTTTTCAGTGTAGTGCGATCTCGGAGTTGGTATATTTAGGTAGGGGGTGTTCAGGGTGAAGCCCCCATTTAGGTGGGTTTAGTTCTGGTCCGTTGAGTTTTTTTTCCGTGGTGGCCAAGTGGTTATTTTCACAGGGGAAAGGATTTCGGCAGTCTGTGCTTTCAGTTTAAAGCCATTTTGGAGAAGTAGAATCAGGTAAGACTCGATAAAGTGTAATATTGATGTGTCAAAGTAGACCCATACATATATGTATATATACATATATATATATATATATATATATATATATATATATATATATATATATATATCTCCTTAAGAGTTAATTAGTAAGGTAGTGTTTGGATAAGCGTAGTTAGCATAGATATATGTATAAAACGTTATAGTTTTTCTAATGTCAACAGGTTTCAAAAACTGTTTGCCTGTGGGCATAAAACACTCCCTCAAGACCCACACTCACAGTGTGCCTAATGTTAGGGGCCTTCCCACTTACAGGATTCATGCTGCAGCTGTGCTGCTTTGACACCAAAGCCCTTCAGGAGAGAAGAGAAAAACTAATTTTGAAAGGCATTCCTTCCTCACAGACATGGTCCGAAATGTCTTTGGACCAAAAAGACATCCACCTATTCCCCTTCCTCCAAGAAGAAAAAGGACAAGGAATGGTAGAGACTTGAAAGAAAACATAAGAGACAAGGATACAGATAGGGCTAAAGAAAAATATAAAGAAAAAAGGTTTGAGAATCACTTGGAAAAATCCAAGAAAAGGTCCTCCAACCTCACAGCTACTGTGGGTCCAGCACCTAAATTCTCAAGGAAGTTGGATTCAACTCTTAATAGAATCAAAACTCCTTCAGCAAATATATCCTTTACTCAAGGGCCTGTCAGTCCCAGACTTCATTCACCTATTTTACAAAAAGTACCATCAAAGCCTGCTTGTGTAGTTCTGTCCTCCAGATCTTGCTGATCTACTAAAAGCCTCAACCAAACAATGAGAAATATTTTGAGGACTCTGTCCCCAATTAAATAACTGGGATCATCTCTTTCCATGCCTGACAGTTCAGCTTCCTATGCCATCTCCATTATTGGAGCCAATGTACATCAGAGCCACTCTTCTTGTGGTACCAGCTTCGGAGTCAATTACCCTGGAGACTTTGGCTTTGACATCGTCCCTCACTCACTTGACTCCAATGCACCCAGCTCAAGTAGAGTCCCAGAGCCACAGTGTTGGGGTTTGGGCTCCCATGGTGGAGTTGACTCTGTGATTTTCAAAGTTGTCTCTACTGCTCAAGACGTTGGCATTGGACAGCTCAGTTTCAAGAACCTCCTCGGCGCCTTCAGTCTTTGGAATTGAGAGAGCTCCCGATTCTGCAAATTGAGGTGGCTCTTCCTCATTTCCATTGGCTGAATTGGCTCTTGAGGTTGTGGAGAGGGCCCAGGTCAAACTAAGATGACTGGTACATGCTCAGAGCTCAGATACTTCCAGAATCCCTCTGAAGATGGTGATTATTTCCTCACATTCTGGTAAACAGGGACAGGTGGATCCCATTAGGCTTTGAGACTACTTGACATTCAAGTTACACATCAGACTCCGATGTGCCCCTCTCAGAAGTTCAAGGCACAATCCCCAGAAGAGAACTTGTAAAAGGAAGCATACTGATTTATCTCCTGAGTCTGTCAATGAAGAAAGCAACTTAGATTAAGGGGAAGTCCAAGATCCTCCCTGCAGATGACTCCTCCAGAGACATCATTGAATTGATGAAACAGAGGGGGGGATGGTCCACTGAAACTCCTTCTTCTGATGAATCCATGTTTCCTGAAGCCTTTGGGTCTGGCCGTTCAACAACCTGAGTGGTCCCTCCTCCAGATGCATTAATCGACCTCATTACTTAGAAAGCCTGGAAGGAACCCAATGTGGCAGAGCCCATTACAAAGAAACAGGACAGAATTTTAGTCGCCCCCAAAGAAAGTACTGAGCTAAGGTTCACTGACTAGATGCTACAGTTGTAAAGGAACTGTCTGAAGTGACAGTCCCTCTGTATATCCCCCCTAACAGGAGTCTAGGGCATTGGACAGGTTGGGGGAATGGACTTAGGCTTCAGTGAGTTTTTTCTCTTCATGCACTGAACTACATAGTTCATTTGACGTGTTTCCACAGAGATTTGATTAAGTCACTTTCACATTACTTAGTGGGTACCTTACCAGCGGATATCAAAAAAAAATTGTGGATTCACAGCTGTCTACCCTATGGTCCTCATCGAATGCTGCCATAAGTCTGCTATCTAATGCAGCAGATGGCATAGCCAGAGCAGCCGGTACAGGTATTCTGGTGTGACATCATGCCTGGATGCAGCTCTGTGACTTCGTGGAAAGCTTTAAAACATCCTTCATAAATGCTCCCTATGATGGCTCCATGCTACTGGGATCATAGGTTAAAGATATGCTTACTAGGAGTGAGCAGGATGGTAAGACCTTGTCTGCCATTGGAATCTATTTTTCAACTCTTTAAAACTCCTTCTCCAGGAATAAGAGAGGGGGCAGGAAACTGCGGTTCAAGAAATCTCAACATTTTCCACAGGACACTTCTGGGGATAGGCCTTCCAGAGGCAGAAGCAATTCTACTGTATGTCGCCCAAGAGCCAGAGGCGGTTCACAAAACCAAGGTTTCCATAGACCATTCACAGAGAAACCTTATCAGCATCCCGCAAAGCTTGCCCAACTGCTGCACTTTTGAGACAGCTGGAGGAGTGGACTTTTCCATGCACCCTTTAGCTTGGCAAAACTCAACATCCGATTCTTGGGTGCTAATGATCATTACCAAAGGTTATACAATACACATTTCTGAGACCCCAAAAATAAAACAAACAATTGTCAATATTCCACCCAATCAGTTGGAATCCACAGCAACACAAGTCTCAAATTTGCTGAAAAAAAAAGTCATCCAACAGGTCCCCAAAGACCAACTAGAATCCAAAGTCTATTCAAGGTTCTTTTTTGTGCCAAAAAGACAAGGAACCCATTAATCATATGGTTAATCCATTCTGGGTAGAATTTAGAAACTTTGCCAAAGCTATGTGGTCAGATAATTGTATTATTACAAATTCTTTGATCTTATTCAGTGTTCCAGTCCTGGAATCTATACCTACATCTCAAGTGTCTCTCCTCTGGTCTATTCTAGCCATAGTCAGGAAAGTCATTACAGCAAATTGAAAAAGTAAGAATAACCTCTCTTTTTCTGAGTTTATTTGCTTAGCAAAGAGTGTATGCAACAAGGAATTATAAACTATTTACAGTAGAACTTCAAATGCCACTTGCAAACTTTTATCTTGGCAAAAACTTAAGAGATTTGTAAAAAAAAGTTTTAATGGTTTTAACGAATAATTTTTGTAGTGGATTTTATATACAGATTTATTTGTTGGTAACTGATTATTTTGTATTGTTAATTTATTTCATGGAGATTTAAAAATGCAATACAAACATTTTATTAAAAAAAAAAAAAAAAAAAAAAATAGGGAACCTAAGATCAATTTTGGATCTCAGCAATCTGAATCAATTTGTTAAAAACACAAAATTCAAAATTCCAGATGGTCAATGTAGAGTACATTCTTCCTCCGCATAAAAATTACAATTGGATGTGGTCTATAGATCTCCAGGATGCCTACTGTCATTTAAAGATCCAGAGGTTTCTGCATTTCCAGCTGGGAACCAATCATTATCACTTCTGGGTGCTTCCTTTTAGTTTTATCATGGCACCCCCAGGTGTTCACCAAGATAATGGCAGCGGTGACAGTCTATCTCAGGCTACAAGGGGTCTATGTACTCCCATATCTAGATGACTGCTTCTAACTGTTACTGCCACAGATCTACTTCTAACACACAAGTCATTCCTGTTACAACTGTCATCCCACCTGGGCAGTTCTATAAACTCCAGCAAAAGCAAGCTGTCTCCTACCCAATCCAAAGAATTCACAGGTTATCACATAGACATCATATACATTATAACAGTAAAACGTTCCTCAGCATGAGTCAAACCAATGACAACCATAGCTGTACAGGTGATAAATCATCCCTGGCCTCAGGCTCCACTACTATTATACCTCCTAAGTCTAATGGTGTCCTCTGTAGTAATGGTTCCTTTAGCCAGATATTACATGAGATTTCTACAGTGGACGCTAGCTGTGCATGGTCTCAAAAACTTCACCCCCTTCATTACAGAGAATGAATCATGCATGTCTGCACAGACCACATTCTATGGTGGATTCATCAGTTAGTCAGGGCAAACTTTTCCATCTTCCAATACTCACAGCAACAATGACCACTAACATCTCACTTCTTGGGGAGATCATTTTAAAGACAGAACAGTCAAGGAAACATAGACCATAACACAGCCAACATTCACATCAACATTTTGGAGTTAACAGCAACTCTCCTCATGTTGCATGCACTTCAGGACCATCTGCTAAGATTGTGAATATCATAAACTCAGACAAATATACCAGTGGTCTGGTACATCAGCAAACAAGGTGGAACCTGATTGTACTGTCTTTGCCGAGAAGCGATGAGAATCTGGCAGTGGGCAATGTCTTCGAACCACTTTCAGGTAGCAATGCACATATCTGGGATGTCCAACATCCTGGTGAACAAACTGAGCAGAACTATGTTACTGCTTCACAAGTAGTTTCTCAACAAACAGTGGCAATGAAGATTTTCAGCTGTTGGAGCCAACCTTGCTGCAAACTTTTTGATTCATACCTAAAGAACAAATGCAGAAATTACTTTGCCCTCATCTCTCCAAAGGGACAGTCACCGAGAGATGCTTTAGTCCATCCTTGGACACTAAGTCTCCTTTATGCATTTCCACCTTTCCCTCTTATCACCAAGTTCATTCAGAAAGCAATGGCGCGCAGGGCAAGATAATCCTCAATGTTCCTTTCAGGACTTGGCAGGCATGGTTCCCCTTCCTTTGGCCTCATCTAGGCCACCCCCATTGGTTCTGGATCTATTCCTTGATCTTCTCAAACACTCCTCCGAGCTTCTTCAACCGGACCTTAAGACCCTAAAGCTAACTGCATGATTTCTCTAATTCTAACAATTAGCAGTGAAGCCAGGCTTTCTACCACAGCAGTTAACATTATATCTTCCTCTCAAAGATGCTCAATAAAAAAGACTTACTAGACCAAATGGGAGCATTTTTCCATCTGGGCATCTTCTAATGGACTAAACCCTTTTTTAGCACCTCTTCCAAAATTTCTGGAATTTATTTCAGAATTTTTCATGTCTGGGTCAAGTTATTCCACTAAAGAACAATTAGAAGCCATTTCAAACTTACACATAGAGTTCAACAATGCAACTATTGCTTCCTTCAAACTATCCAAAACCTTTTTGAGAGGTACCATTATATTGCAACCCCCAGTTCATGGCCCAATTCTCATAGGTTCATAGGTAGGTACTAGGCTATTGGCCCAAGGGCCTACGTAAGCCTAGCCAGCAAGCTTCCATAGCTTATGCCACCCAAGAAAGTTATTTTCCTGTGTCACTGTCCAGCAGAGATGCAGAAGTGATCCCCGGGGTGTATTTCCTATTTCCCATCCACTCATCAAGATTTTTCTTGAAGAGTGCTAATGAAGAACTTTGCTTGACATAGATGGGTAGCTTGTTCCAGAATATAGGAAGTCTCTGGGACAGGAATCTATCCCTCCAGCGTGTCCTGTTTATTGTGGTGACAAAGTTTAGGTCCTTAGAGCATGTAGCTCAGAGGGCTTGGGATTTCTTTAGGTGTAGCATGTCCAACAGCTCTGGATTTGACATAGCTTTATATGTTAGGCAGAGATCACCTTGGAGTAGGCGATATGCTACAGAGTAAAGCTGGAGTTTTTTGAGGCGGTCAGTGTAGGGCATTTGTTTGAGGCCAGTAATCCTCTTTGTGAGGTACTTCTGTGGCCTTTCCAGCTGCTGCAGACATCTTGTGAGGTACATTAAAAAAGGGGCGTTGTACTCTATAATGGGTCTAGGATGTCGCCATTTTACTTCAGTCTTTAACCCAAAAAAAACTCTGAACCGGCAATGTCGACAGATATGAGACATGTACCTCACTGGACACATGCAACAGCTGGAAAGGCCACAAAAGTACCTCATGAAGAGGATCCTAGACCTTACACACATGTCGCACATGGACAGAATGAAAAAACTACAGCTATTCTCTGTTTCATATCGTCTACAAAGAGGCGATCTCTGCTTGACTTACAAACCCATGTCTGACCCAGCTCGGTTAGAAATGCTACATCTAAAAAAAATCCCAATCCCGCCGCACCACATCCTCCAGAGACCGCAACCTAATTACCACAATCAACAGAACATGCTGGAGGGACAGGTTCATAACCCCGAGACTACTAATGCTCTGGAATAGACTTCCCATACATGTCAAGCAGAGCACCTTGTTAGACTATGCTCAACAAGGTATTAAGGTTGAAAGTAATTCTGCTACAAATGTGCAACATAAATAAGCTATAAAATAAAGCTTGCTTAAATGTAGAAACAGAGTTTAGCAATATGTGATTAGCATCCATACTAAATGACTGTGGCTTGAAAAATAAGGAATTTGCTTAATGGACATGCTTTCCTACAGAATCAGCAAGAATGTATGCATCTCATACTGTCAGCAAGAAAGCTGACCTCTTACAGACTTAGCAAAATGTAAAAAACATGATGTATGCATTTCACATTGTCAGTAAGAAAGCTAACCTGCTTCCTTAAAGAATGAACAACAGGAAAACAATCTGTACATGTTTCTATCATATGACACTGTTAAGCAAGGAAGTTTGAATGGATATGCTTTCATCAAGTCAGAATTTGCACAAGATGTTTCCTTAAAAGACAATATCAGCATTGTTTCTCTACAGGATGAAAACATATTTTTCTGCAAACACCAGCAAACAAATGTTTTCATACAAAGACCAAAATAGAATACCAAGGAGAAAAACAGGATGTAAAAACACTATAAAGAGACTATAGCAGATAAAACTGTTACAGGTATTTGTGTAGGAACACACTGGTTCCGGGGTAATATTGTATCTCTCACATCATCCATGCTGTTTGAGAAGGAAAGTAGCACAGTACCTGAAGCTATAACGGCTGTTCGTGTGATTTGTTATAAAAGGCTATTTATTTGTTACTGCTCTTACAGTGACAGAGTTTGGTGCTGCATCAGTGTACATTCTGTGAATGCAATTATAACTAGACTTTGATTTCAGCAGAATCCAGCTAGCAAGACCTTAGTGTCTTAAGAAGACTTCGGATCCATCACAGTAAGCAGCACCTTGATAATTAATTTTTCAATGGTGAGCCTAGCCAGCATTCGAAAACAGAGGGAGTGGTAAGACCTGCAGAGGGTCACTTCAGTCAAATTGCAGTAACTAACATTTGTACAATGTGGAAATCCTAAACAGAAGTACTCCAGTTTATGCAGCTTCCAGCAGTAAAGATTCTCAGACGTCTGAATCCAGATTGAGCCTGCAGTGCAGAAAAGTCGCAGTCCCATAAATTCTCCAAGAAAAGGTGGACATCGGCTTTTCACAGCAGCTCGCTGCCTGCTGTGTTTTACCAGCTTCTCGAGTGACTCTGAAAAATTTCCAGCCATCTGCAACAACAGCCTGATCACCTGTTTTCTTGCTAACTGGTAAGACCTTTTTCTGTGTCACATTTTTAGTATGGATGCTATTAGACAGAATTCAAGCAAGTGTAAGCCAAGCTTTAGTCTTAATGTAGCAAAACAACCAGATAAAATATGGAGTAAATTGCAATGTTAGTACAGACAGCACATTAGTAAATGTAAAACCTTATTAGGGAAGTTGACATACAGGCATTTTGTAAGTGGACTGTAACATTTGTTTTATAGTTGCAACAAAACAATGAAGTATATCATAGTAAATGTTTATTGTGTGATTCAACAGAAACTGTATTTTGTGTGTCATGCCATAAAAAAGTATTGCATGATATAGCTAAAAAAATAGACTGTAAAGACAGACATTTTCATGATAAAGAATTAACTAAGTGTAAAGTGTTTTCATTATATCCAGATGTAAAGCAGTTATGTTCTGTTAGTACATTAATCTCCGAATTACAACAGTCACATCTGTTATTGACAGAATCTCCTCTGTCAAAAGTGCACAGAAGCCCTGCAGTCAACAGAGAAATCTAATAACAGGTATAATACATCCCTTAAATAATTACAGGCAGAAATGACAGACCTTAAACAGCATTTGAAGGAAAAGGAAGAATAATTAGAAATAAAATGAACAGACTAACCTACAAAATACTTTTTTAATATCCCAGCTTAAGGAAGAGTTAAAAAGTACAAAACCAGTCCAAATTATAGAACAGGGACAGGGAACTGCGACAGATTTATATACACAGTCTAGCTTATTACAGAGTTTACCACAGTGGAATGATAAAAAAGGCATATTTTATAACATGCTTGCATTTGAAAAATGTGTGGCATATACAGCAGGATCTGGTATATGGACAGATGCATTACTTAGATGTTCCCGGATCTTCATTCCCAAATGTTTTAAAATTTTCATTCAGTTAAAGCAAGAAGCTTATCAGTTAAACATTAAAGTAGGACATATAACAGCCATTCTAATGACATTTACACATGGGCAGCCTCTTACAGCTAAATTATTAGATAATTTCAAAATTACTATCACAGATAAATTAATGGAACAAAGCTTACATTTTAGGCTTGCCTTTCAAATCATATATCAAAAATCAGACAGAGATGTGGGAAAAAGAGAAATACAAAAACAGCTAATACATTGCATCTTAGAGCAAGTAAAAGGGGTTCCAGTGGTATTAAATGTATCTATGAAGAAAATTCTGATACCCTCACTGAATTGGTACAAATATTAATGACGGGATGGACTATGGCCGATGATGGGACATTATACTCACACCATATCTTTGCATTTGAAGACAATAGTGAGCCATTTGAGGTAACTGGTGAAGTAAAAAACAGGGAAAGGCAACAGTGGTGTGACCAACGTCCAGCAGAAAGGGCTGCATCTGCACCACCAGCTCCTGCCTCTATGTCTATAACACCAGGATTAGGCACAGGTAATGAACAAAAGGCACCAATATGCTTCCTTTGTAAAAAAATAGGACATGTTAAGCAAAATTGTGATCATCGCAAAGCCTGGAGTAAATAAAAAGAAAGAACAGGAGGTGTTTCCAAAAAAACAGGATTATGTACATAAACCTTACAATACTGGTAAAAACAGCTATAAGGGCCATCAGTATACAGGAAAAGGAGAAGTATGCCCTGTATATTTTCAAGAAGTTTCACCCGTAAATCCAAAACATTTGATAGAACAGGCAGAGGGAACAGTTAAGAAAAGAGATTGAAAAGTCTAAATATGTAGATCACTCAGACACAGAGGAAGATGACAAGCAAGAACATGGGGTATGTCATATTGTATTTGGCAATAAAGGGGAGGATGAGTGGATCTCCTTACAATAGGGATGTGCCCCCCTACTCTGATATCTTTCCTGACTACTTTTAAAAAGTTTCGAGATGGACGACCACTGATTGATATCTGGGTAGAGGGGTCACTGTAGAAAAATGTCTTACTAGACACAAGAGCAGCAGTATCTGTCACAAACAGGCAGTTGTCAGCAAATCCTATAAAAAGGTTTGCATTTCAGCATTTAATGGCACAGGATGCTATGCAGTGAGTAACCAAAATGCGGACTTAAAGTTTAGCCAAGAGGGACAAACATGGAAGAGTGCATTTTTAATGCATCCATCTTGCTCAACTACCATTACTGGTATGGACATTCTAGGGCCTGTGGGCATAGTAAATGATTTACCTAACGGAATTCTGTGGATAGGAGACATGCTAAAAGGAGAGAAAGAGCAAAGTATAGCTTGCTACGCAGTCTCTCTACTTGACAAACCTGACAAATCTACAGGATATGTAAATACAGACAGTGAGGATGTGTGGCAGCATTTACAACAGCAATCCCAAATCTGTGGTCTAAGGGTCCCAGTGATTGTGAGAAACTAGAAAGCCCAGTAGGGGTAGGAAGTGATCAAGACTATATACCACCTTTTCAAAAACAATATCCTATTCCTAGGGAGGCAGAAGGACATATGGAAAAATGTACTGCAGAATGGGAAAAGAAAGGGATTATACAAAAAGGCAACAGTCCTACAAATTCACCAATCTGGCCAGTCAAGAAAAAAGATGGTAGTTATTGTCTTGTTATTGATTTACGGAAGGTTAATCAATATACTACTTCTAGATCACATTTGATTCCAGGAGTCACAGAGCTGGCTGTACATATTAAGCCACAAAGTAAGTGGTTTACAGTAATAGATTTAGCAAATGGCTTTTTTGCAGTACCACTCTGGAAAAAAGACTGGCCAAGATTTGCCTTTACATTTAAAAAACAGCAATATGTCATGACAAAGTTACCACAAGGATTTCAACACAGTCCAGTTAATTTTCATCAGACAGTAGGATCCATTCTACAACATTTGGAAAAGGATGATTCAGTGTTACATTACATTGATCAATAATATATTAGTTACCATCAATGTATGTGATTTATATACAGTTATTCCGCAAGATATAGGAGTTGAATGGACCAGTGAAATGTTACATATGAACAACATAACTCAGGACAAAGTTAACTTGTTGATAGAGATGCTCGAAACAGTGCTGAACAACAATTTTGTTGTATTTAATGTTAATTACTATTTACAAAAAAGAGGAGTTGCAATGGGGTCACCCTGTGGGGGAGCGTATACTAATATTATTATGGCATACTGGGAAAGGAATTATGTGTTTAACACAAGATTTCAGGAGCAACTTAAATCTTATTCCAGGTTCCAGGATGATATTAGTATAATTTGGCAAGGAACTAATGAAATCTTGGAAGGTTTCCTTAATTATATTAATGAAACAACAATGTTCTTAAAACTTACATGGAACACTAGTGTATATTATATGGAGTATTTAGATATCAAACTCATTAAGGATGACATAGATAGAAGGTATATAGCTCAGATACAGAGGAAAGAGTCATATTCTAACAGCCTGTTGCATTATAGCAGCCTACACCCCCACATCAAAAAAGATCAGTTATTAAAGGGCAGGTAGTTAGAGCTGCAAGAATGATAACAAAACAGCAAGATTTTTTGGATGAATGTATTAACTTACAGGCTACGTTTCATGCTAGAGCATATCCTGGTGAATTTTTGGATGAAATTATAGAAGAAGTAATTATTAAAAGGGAGAGAAGGCATTTTAAACAAATTTTAGACAGAGTAAATACTCCATGTGAAGCAACAACATATGGACTAGAAGAAAGAATGTTAGGGAATAATGATTTATATGAAACATATAATATTGTGGAAGATAATATTAATAGATTTTCGGAAGCATTAATAATAACATATTGTGAGGATTTTAGATTGTTGAGATGGATTTTTGAGAAAAATTGGATTGTATTAAGTGAACAGGAAGATTTTAGGAACTTATTTGGTAAGAAACCACTTATAGTTAACAGGAGGAGCAAAAATTTAAAAGATCTATTAAAAAAGAAGGAGAACGGTAACAACAATAAGATGGAGGGTATGAAGAAATGTGGAGCATGTAAATGGTGCCACAAAGTAGAAATAAATAATGAATTCAATATAAGGGGTAAAAAATACTTTATAAGAGGAAAATTCAATTGCGAATCTAAGGCAGTAATATATTTAAGTAAATGTAAATCATGCTTAGCTTATTATATAAGGAAAAAGTACAGTTTTGTACCTACCATAAATGTAGATGTCCGAACAGGATAGCATCTGCAGTCATAACAAATGGGTTGTCCTGTCGTCAGGCAGCCCTTCGGTCGGCCGGATTCCAAAGTCTGGGTCCGGCTTCGGCTGATGTCGCACTTCACCCGACGTCATCTCTGCTGGTCTTCGGGTATAAAGGCATCAGCCGACGCCATTTTCCTCAGTGTTTCTTGCCCCAGATGCCAGTTGCCCTCTAGGAAAGCTAAATTTTGGATAAATGCCAATGTTTCCAAAATAGTAGAAGGCAAACAAAAAATAAGCATGTATGTACATATATACAAACAAATACACCATAAGAGACTCCCCAGCTAGCTATTAGGAGGGTAAATACCTAGGAGTACCACAGAGGGGAAGGAGGGTAATCCTGACTGCAGATGCTATCCTGTTCGGACATCTACATTTATGGTAGGTACAAAACTGTACTATGTCCTTCAAGGATGCATCTGCAGTCATAACAAATGGGTAGAATACCATAGCCAAACTAGGGAGGAGGAAGAAGAATTATGGTGTAGTTAGGATCCCTTGCAATACAGCAGTGGCAAACCCTGCTCGGGATCTAGAGTATAGAGGTAAATTATAATGCTTGGCAAATGTATGCACGGAGGTCCAAGTAGCAGCCTCAATAATGTCCTTGGTTGCCACTCCTCGTAAGAAAGCTGTGGTAGTGGCTGTAGCCCTTGTAGAATGAGGTCTTATGTTCTGTGGAACTGGTTTTCCATGGTAGGAGTAACAGAATCTTATGCAATTTCCTATCCATTTGGAGATTGTCTGTTTGGAAATTGCTTTTCCTTCCCTTCCTGTTGCATAGGCTACTAAAAGCTGGTCAGTTTTTCTGTTACTTTTGGTTCTGTCCAGGTAGTAGCGTAACTGTCTATGTACATCCAAGGTATGCAGCAGCCTTTCCCCTGTTCTGTGGATTGGGAAAGAAGGTAGGTAGGTGGATTGCCTGGTTTAAAGACACTCTGGATACCACCTTAGGCATAAATGTAGGATTAGTTCTCATGGACACTCTGTCTTGATGGAAGATTAGGAAGGGTTGTACTGCCATTAAGGCCTGTAGTTCCGAAACCCTCCTTGCTGAAGTAATTGCCAGTAGGAAAGCAGTTTTCCATGATAGGTGTTGAAGATCTGCTGTTGCTGCTGGTTCAAATGGAGGGAGTGTCAATTTTCTAGCACAAATTCAAGTCCCATGCTGGTAATGGTGGTTTCCTAGGAGGTTTTACATTCTTGATCCCTCTGAGGAATTGCCTGAGTAGAGGATGCGAAAAGACAGGTGGATCAAGCTGTATTCTGCGGAAATAGCTGATGCATGTATCTTGATGGAGGAATAGGACAGGCCCGTATGTAGAAGCTCTGCCAAGTACTCCAGGATGTTGGCAATATCTATGTTCGAGACATCTTTTCCTCTTTCAGTACTCCAAATGACAAACCTTTTCCATTTTCCTGCATAGTTCCTTCTTGTTGAAGGTCTGCGGCTTCAAGGATAATGTCTTTAACCCTTTGGGATAAGTCTGGGTTAGTAGCTGTTATGTGATGTTCCAGGCAGTCAGTTGCAAGGTTTTTAGGTTTGGGTGCATGATGTTGTAGTTGTTCTGAGTTAACATCAAAGGCATCAGGGTATTGGCCACATTCTCCCCTGAGACATGCTCCTCAGCAAAGGATACCAGTGTTGTCTTGGCCAATTCGGAGCTATCAGAATTATCCTTGGACGTTCCTCTTTGATTTTCAGTAGTACCTTGTGCATCAAAGGAAGAGGTGGAAATGCATATGCTGTCAGGCCTTTCCAACTGAAGGATAGAGAGTCCACCTTCCATGCTAGTGGGTGGCATGTCCTTGTGCAGAATTTTTTGAGCTGGTGATTGAGTGGGGATGCGAATAGGTCTATTTGTGGCATTCCCCATTTCTTTGTGATGGCCTTGAAGATGTCCGGGTGTAGTATCCATTCGTGAGCATCCGAGGTGGTTCTGCTTAACATGTCTACTAGGGTGTTTTCTTTTCCCGGCACAAATATTGCCTGTAACTGGATGTTGTAGCTCAGAGCCATATTCCAAAGGTCCAGAGTCATTCTGCATAGGGGGTATGAATGAGTGCCTCCCTGTTTGTTGATGTACCACATGACTGTGGTGTTGTCTGTCCTTATCATTAAATGGCCTTCTTTGAGGAATGGTTTGAATTTCTGGATTGCTAGTTTTACTGCCAGCATTTCTTTTTGGTTTATGTGCAGGCGCAGCTGGTCTGGAGTCCACAATCCTTGTATGCACTTGTCCAACATGTGCGCCCCCCAGCCTAGGTCTGAGGCGTCCGTTGTGATGGTTTGGTTTGCTTGAAAGTTGTGGAAGGGCAAGCCTGGGTTTGACTGGCATGCTTGAGCCCACCATAGGAACTCTTGTTTCAGGCATGGGATTAGTGGGATTTCGGTTTCATAGCTGTGCCTGTGTTGAGACCATAAATTCTTTAGGTACCACTGTAGTTTTCTCATATGCAGTCTGGCATGGGGGACCAGGATTATGCATGATGCCATGAAGCCCAAGGCCTGCAGTACCTTTCTTGCTGTTAGTTTGTGCTGCTTTGTTAATGCCAAGAAGTAAAGAGGGAGTTGTGCTTGTTTTTCTGCAGTTAGGAATGCCATTTGTTTTACTGTGTCCAATTCCGCACCCAAGAATGTTCTTGTCTGGGATGGTATCAGTCTTGACTTTTTAAATTGACTGTGTATCCCAGGGCTTGTAGTAAGCAAATGACTCTTTGTAAATCTGTTGTCAGCTTGCTTTTGTTGTCCGCTTGTAACAGGCAGTCGTCCAGGTATGGATAAATTTGGATTCCCTGTAGCCTGCAATGAGCGATTACTGATGCCAGGCATTTTGTGAATACTCTGGGCGCAGTAGATAAGCCAAAGGGCAATGCTGAGAATTGATAATGCTCTGATCCTGCAAGAAATCTGAGGTATCTTCTGCAATTTGGTCGTATGGGGACGTGCAGGTATGCCTCCTTGAGATCTAGAGTTACCAGCCAACACTCCTTGCCCAGCATGGGAAGAAGTTGCTGTAGGGTCAGCATTTTGAATTTTGGTACAATGATGTATGTGTTTAAGACGGACAGGTCGAGAATAGGTCTCCAACTTTTCTCTTTTCTTCGTACTAGGAAGAGTCTGGAGTAGAAACCTTTGCCCTGTTGTGTTATTGGTACTCTTTCCACAGCTCTCATCTTTGTTAATTGAGCTATCTGCTTTAGAGCTTCTGTTTTTTGATTTGGAGGTAGGTTTGGCATTCCTCTTTTTACTGGTAAGGTGTGGAAGTGGAACCTGTAGCCCTGGTCTATGGTTTGCACAATCCACTTGTCTTTTGTGATATAGTGCCAATTTTTCGAAAATAAGGCTAACTTTCCGCCTAAAGGTGCTGCTATTTGCTCCCTGGTAGGCGGTGTCAGAGTCAAGTCACTGTGATTGTCCTGTTGCAGTGGCAGTGGTTGTGTCTGTGCCTCTCTGGTTATTGCCTTGCCACTGGCGTCCTCTATAGGCACCTCCTCTGGATTGATTTCTGCCTCTAGAGCGTCTATTCCTGCCTCTTTGAGATTTTGAGGAGTCTGGAAAGGACCAATTTTTGGCAGGCCAGTTCCTGCTAAACCTTGGGGCTGAACCTGTAAGAAATCCTTAACTGTTTGTACAGATTTTGCCTTCTCTTCCATTTTCTTCATTACTTGCTGAGCAGGTGTACCAAATAGACTGGCCTTATCCATAGGAGCATCTAACAGCTTTGCTTTAACATGATCCGCAAAACCTGTTCCTTCAACCATGCATGCCTTCTTATCACTGTGCCAGTCATGGCTGATCTAAATGAAGCCTCCAGTGCATCATAGCCACATTTTAAAGAATGGTTACTAACCTGCTGAATGTTATTCACCATTTCTAAAACATATTTCTTATCTAAGGAGTCATCAGAGGACAGCTTCTTAGTTAACTGATCAAGCATAAACTCTTGGTATTGGATCATGTGAAACTGACAGTTTAAAGCTCTAGCTGAGAGAGTAGCAGAGGTGTAAACTTTTTCCCCATCTCTCTAAGGACCTGGATTCCCTTTCAGAAGGAGAGGGTTTTTGCTGAGGTCGGCTACTGCCTTAGGCCCCTGGGATATAGTCTCAGGATCTGCAAGTGGGGCCTTGTATAGGTGGTGATGACTGTCTGGCACCCTGTAAAATCTATCTGGTTTGGCAGGGGCTGGAGGTAAAGTATCAGGAGCAGTGCAAACATCATTAAATGCATCATCCACAACAGGCAGAACTGGAGGTATAGCTAAGGGCCTATGTTGTGGTAAGTGCAGAAAGGTCCTAAGCCTTTTTCTTGAATCTGAGAAATCTTGTCCCTGCCATTGGAATTGTTCTCTCATGGCATGTAAGGTTTCCCCGAAGGAAAATTCCTCTGGTGGAGAGGCAGATGGAATAGATTCTTCAGCATCGGAATCTTCATAAGTAGAAAAAGGAGCCTCTGGCTGATCTGTAATGTCTGAGTCATCCGAAGAATCATCAGAGGACACTGGCTCGGGGGGCTCTGCTCTAGGTCTCTTTTCTGGAGGCTGAGAGGCCCTGTCTGGGTGAGATTGGGATCCCCTAATTAAGGAGATTAAATCCTCTGCCAGAGTAAGCATTTGTGAACTAGAAGTGGGCCTATGTGAGGTCTTAACAGGCACTGATTTAACAGTTTTGGCTGCTTTAGCCCTGGCAAAGGCCTTTATAGACATGGCTGCAGGAGGCCTAGCAGCACCACGTGCTGGGGTAGAGACATCCAAAGGGATGGTGTCTGATAATTCACTAGGAACCACAGTAGTAGGCAAAACTTCAGAGGCCGATTCAACTAAGGTAGCAGGAGCCTCAGTAGTAGTCATGGATTCGGCTGAAGATTGACACGGTTTCTCGGTTTCGGCCGAAACCGAGACACCCGCGGCTTGCTTAACCGTGGTTTCGGCCGAAACCGCGGACCGCGAGTGTCGGTCTTTTTCTTTGCGTTTTTTAACAATTTGGGTAGTCGGAGGATCCGACGGCATAATGTACGCAAAATCTGAGCCGAAAAACTGTTCAGCAAACTCCGACCGACGCCTAAGCGTTCGTCGGTTGAAGGAAGCACAGGCTAAACAGGCTGCTACGCCGTGGTCTGGGCCTAAACAAGGTAGGCAGTAAGAGTGGAAATCTTTATGAGGTATTTGTTTCCCACAAGTTAAACAGTTATTTACTTTTTCTGACATCGGCTGAGGCAAGAAAGAGTCCCCAACGGGTACTTAGCTTTTAGAAGTCTTCGAAGTAGTATTCGGTAGTAGTAATCTCTGGATCTGACCGACCGGCACTTGCGAACAGCTTCTGCTTCGGGCGCCACGCGGCAAGAAAGACTGAGGAAAATGGCGTTGGCTGATGCCTTTATACCCGAAGACCAGCAGAGATGACGTCGGGTGAAGTGCGACATCAGCCGAAGCCGGACCCAGACTTTGGAATCCGGACGACCGAAGGGCTGCCTGACGACAGGACAACCCATTTGTTATGACTGCAGATGCATCCTTGAAGGACATCAGAGAGGAAGTTTTCCCAACGTATATATGAGCATGAGAATGCAATTAGAAAACTAAATTTAACTAATGCTTTAGCCAAGCACTGTAAAGATTTCCCTGGGCATCAGTTCACTTACAGTATAACAGATCATGTTGAAATAGATGATAAAAACCATGGGGTGCATTGTTAGAGCTAAAAGAACTTAAATGGCAGGTCAGGCTGCAAGCGGACAGCTGGCCTGGAATTAATGAAATGAATTCTATAACCCCAATATTGAAGTTAAAAGCATTAAAAAGAAATAAAATTAAGTAAGGTGGAATGAATAATTTATTTAACTGAAGCATGTATATACATATTTCTTAATAATATGTACATTTATTAATTATTAATTATTGAATGAAAGGTATATTTATGCATGAATAGGGTAGTATTCCTTTAAATGGAATGCAAAAGTTAATGAAGGAAATGATGTCATCATAGAAAAGTGTATTTAAGAAATGAAATGTTAACAAACGATGTCTGAGGAAGTTTAACATTTATTTAACGAAAGTGCTAACTTTTTATTATATTTTATTGTGGAATAAATTTTCGTGTTTTTTTTTAACCTTGGAGTGGTGTGATTCGTTCCTGGAGATTCAGCTGACAAGTTGCTCGTTTTGTTTTTTGTTTTGTAGTTGCAATAGTGTGTTTCGTTTTACATTACATTGATGACATTTTGATTCAGTCAGAGACAGTAGAGGAGCATGTACAGCTTCTTAAAAGGGTTTTTCATACTCTACAGCTGACAGGGTTTAAGGTTAAAAGTGAAAAAATTCAGTTTATTCAAGTTACCAGGAAACATGCCAGCTCAAAGAGCTGAACTGGTAGTAGTACTATATGTGCTAAAGTATTACAGCCCTATTAACATTTTTTTAGATAGTGCTTATGTAGTAAATTCTTTAAGACTGTATATGGAAACCTTGGTAAGGCGAGGATTTGTGGATAGTGCAGGTAAATCATTATGGCATGCTGAAGTATTAAAAGGTATATATAAAGTTATAACAATATCAAATCAACAGGGACAGCACAGCATTTTGAAAGTAAAAGCACATCAAAAGCCAACCAGTGAAACTTTACAGGTTAAATGCATTAGCTGATACTTTGGCAAAAACAAGCAGCACAAAATGGAAAAGAACTTCCAGAATATAAGTATGCCAGTGTAGAAGTTAGTGTCTTAAAATAGTTAGACGAAGAGTCAATAGAAAACGACTTTGTAAATATACAAACACAACAGGGCTTAAAAGAAGAAACTGATCAGTGCAGACTAGCGGGTATACCACCAAAGGAGTACTATGCTTACACTATCTCCAAGGAGTTACATTTGCCATATGTACCACTTGCATGCCAGTTGGTCAAGTTAAATCACCAAATACTGGAACATGTAAGAGCTGATAAGCTATGGGCAGTTGTAAAAGAGAAGTATTTGAACCCAAATTTAAAAAAGGTCTGCAAGCTAATTGTAGAAGAATGTTTAACCTGTCTGCAGGTAAATGCTAAAAGCAAAATGCCTCAGTTACATCGGGTGCAGCCAGCGGATGGGCCATGGCATGCAGTTCAAATAGATTATGCAGGTCCTTTGCCAACAGCAAAGGAAGGTTATAGATACCTACTGGTAGTAGTGGATGTTTTCTCAAAATGGGTAGAAGCAATTCCTACTAAAACAATAATGGCAAAAGCAACTGCAGAAGCTTTATGGAAAAATATCTTTTGCCATTGGGGATGGCCACGGGTCATAGAGAAAGACAATGGCCCACAGTTTGTTAGTGATCACATTAAACAAATGTGTAATTTGTTAGGCATACAGCAAAGGTTTCATTTACCATATCATCACAATCTAATGGCATTGCAGAACGTATGAATCGGACATTAAAAGATCGTCTAAAAAAGGCATGCTTGGAAAAGGGCAATACATGGATACATCATCTGCCTGGTATTTTAATGGGTATTTGAGTGATAACAAACAGCAAAACAGGTATTTCCCCATATGAAATAATGACAGGCCGCAAAATACCCATAAAATTACCATTTGATCCAGATATACCTAATGGTAGGCTCATGTTAAAAAAAGAAGTTATGTACTCACCATAACGTTCCATGTGAGTTGCTCATCTCGCCTTCATTCTTACAGATGGGTCCGGAGCTGATCCTCGGCTCCCAGTCGGCCTACTACAAAACTCGAGGTCTTCAGACAGCTTGAGGCCAAGTCCCTATCCCATGATGCACCTTAAGTTTCCTCAGATCTTGTTTGCTGCGTCTAACAATACCATGTGCCATTCTATCACTCTTTAGGAAAAAAAACCCATAGAAAGATTGAGCAACCAGGATAAAACTAGTATCTCGGTCCTCTAAAAACCCTGGAGGGGGTAGGAGGGTGGGAAGTATGAATGAAGGCGAGATGAACAACTCACATGGAACGTTATGGTGAGTACATAACTTCTTTATGTGAAGTTGTTCTGTCTCACCGTTCATTCTTACAGATGGGTAGCATCCCAAACACCATCTTTCTCAGGTGGCTCACAGGAGTATGTTTTTCAGGACAGTAGAACCAAAGGAGGCCCTATCCCTGGAGGCCTTATCAACTTTGTAATGAGCAGTAAAGGTATGAGGTCTTGACCAAGTGGCTGCTGCACAAATGTTGTCTACAGGAAGCCTAGCAGAAAAAGCAGAGGATGCGGACACTGCTCTGGTAGAATGAGCCTTAATTTTGTGTTGTAAAGTTAAACTGGCAGCTAAATAGCTGAAGGTGATGCAATCAGGTAACTATTTAGATAGTGTTGCTTTTGCCACTGGCATACCTTTCCTAGAGTCTGAAAAGGAAACAAAACGTTGTTCTGATTTTCTGAACTCTTTGGTACTATCCAGGTAAAATCTGAGCTGTCTATGAACATCAAGTTTGTGCATATACTCTAAGTTGTTGATGCATTTGGGGAAAAACACTGGTAAATCTAGGATTTGGTTAAGGTTAGCTTCAGTACAAACTTTAGGTAAAAATGAAGGAGTTGTTCATAGGTTCATAGGTTCATACTAGGCTATCTGCCCTAGGGCATTTATAAGCCTAGCCAGAATGTGTTTGGCTTTCGACACCCATTTTAAATTTATTTTGCTATGCCCTTTTTCGAGGTTAGTATACTGTGCCTCTGTCTAACAGTGACACAGAAGTGATACCCGGGGTAAACCTATGATCTCCCATCCACTCATCAAGATTCCTCTTGAAGAGAGTCAATGAGGGACTCTGCCTAACCTGGACTGGGATTTTATTCCAGAGTGAAGGGAGCCTCTGGGTTATGAATCTGTCCCTCCAGCATGTCCTATTTATTTCAGTGCTGAGGTTCAAGTCTCGAGCGTAGCTCGATGGGATTTGGATTTTCTGAGGTGCAGCATGTCCATTAATTCCGAGTTGGACATGGCTTTATACATCAGGCACAGATCGCTTCTGAACAGGCGGTATGCCACTGAGTAGAGCTGGAGTTTCTTTAACCTGGCAGCATATGGCATCTGTTTGAGCCCTTTGATCCTCTTGGCGAGGTACTTTTGGGGTCTTTCCAGTTGCTGCAGGTGTCTGATAAGGTACATCCCAAAAGGGGCATTGTACTCAACTATGGGCCTGATGAGGGATGAGTAAAGAGGCACGATGACCTCCCCTGATCTAGATGTGAATCCCTTCATGATTAGGTGGGCTATATAAAATGTTTTCTAACCACTTTGGCCACGTGGTTGTCAAATGAGAGATTGCTATCAACTTGGGTCCCCAGGTCCCTAATTACTTCTTCTGTACTTAATGGATTACCACCTATGTGGTAATTTGTGGGCACTTTGTTTTTGCCAAAGGGGATGACTATACACTTTTTGGCATTTAGCTTGAGGCCATGGCTCTGGCACCAGTTGTCTGTTTCTATGAGGCCCTTTTGGAGGATGCTTGTGTCGGCTGGAGAGTCGATTATGGCGCCCAGTTTGCAGTCATCTGCGAACTTGGTCAGCCACAGTCCTTCCGTGTTGGCCTGTACCTCTGAGAAATATATACCGAACAAGAGAGGTCCCAGGACTGAGCCTTGTGGGACACCACTTGTAACTGGTTTGGAGTCTGACATGGCTCCAGCAATTCTAACCATGTGGGTTCTGTCCTTGAGCCAGTTTGCAATCCATCTAGTGACATAGGGGTTTATATTTAAGCTGGTGAGCTTATCTATAATGCCTGAGTGGGGTATTGTATCGAAGGCTTTTGCGAGGACACTCTTGTTCACAGGGACACTCTGTCAGCATGAAAAATCAAATATGGAGGCTTTATGAACAAGGCCTGTAGCTCTGATACTCTACGGGCAGACGTGATGGCTACTAAAAAAGCGTCTTCAAACACAAAAATTTCAAATCACATGAGGAAGTTGGCTCAAAAGGTGGGAGAATAATGCGTGAAAGCATAAAATTTAGGTTCCATGGGGTATAAGGGGATTTGACTGGTGGTCTGAGGTGGAAGGTCCCTTTGAGAAAGGCTTTGGATAGCTTGCGTGACATTATGTTCAACCCTTCAAAGCCAATGTGAAAATTAGAGATGGAGGCAAGTTGTACCCGAACTGTAGCTGCCTCAGCTCATTTGTTGAAAAGCGTAGTCAAAAATTCTAATATACAGGAAATGGGGGCTGGGTAGGGAATCAGTGTTATTCTGAGAAGCCCATATAGAAAATCTCCTCCATTTGCTTAGGTATAACTTCTTAGTAGAGGATTTATGAGAAGATATTAAAATATGCTGCGTTTTGTTTGAGATGTTATGGAACCTGGCTATGCTGGGAATTGGAGCAGCCAAGCTGTCAATTTTAGGGACTGAAGAGAGGGATGAACAGCCCCCGACGAATGCATCAGAAGGTCTGGAACTGGATCCAGAATCCAAGGCCAACCCAGGCCAAATCCATCCAGTCCAATACAAACTGCTCCAACACAACTACACCCCCACTATCTTCATCCCAGGGCAAATCAACAACAGCAGCAAAACCAACCATCTTTTAATGCTAAATATTAATATTAGAAGTATCAAAAATAAAATACCTGATCTCCAGGCCACAATAGCACACTACTCCCCAGACATATTTGCTTTAAAAGAAACCTGGCTAAATAAAAAACATAGCTAGCTCAGAAATTCTCCCTGCCAGCTACAATATCATTAGACAAGAAAGACCACTTCGTAAAGGAGGTGGAACTGCCTTACTGTACAAGTCCAACTTAACTGCATGTCAATTACCAAACTCTGACCCCTCCCCCAATAATTGAGACATAACTTATCTCACAACTTCAACTTCACCCTAAAAAGGTCATCACCACAATTGTGATCTATATTCCACCTGGTAATACACCTGCTAGCCTTGAAGACTTCTTATCCTGGTGTTCTTCCACATACTCACAAGAAACCCTTACTCTGGGGGATTTCAACCTAGATTGGTTCACCTGCATATCAGAACCATCAAGTAATCTAATAAATCTCCATGGCTACCAGCAGCTAGTCCAAATTCCAACTAGATGTGATAAAAAAGTCTAAAAAGGAATCCATCCTTGACTGGGTCCTAACTAACAACCCCACATTGTACCCCCACGCAGGCTGTCTCCCAGACACCTTAAGTGACCACAACATAATATACTTTATACGTAGTAGAACAAGCATATGCAAAACCACTAACTATACATCCACTAGAAACACAAAAAAATTCTCTCCGGAGGTCCTCAATACTTTACTCTGTAACTGTGACTGGACCCCCTTAAAAACCCTCCCACTTGACCAGGCTGTAGCATATTTCAACAAAACATTTCTACACCACCTAGACACTGTCGCTCCATTGCGCAAAATCAAGATTAGAACTTCTACAAACCCCTGGCTCAGTAAAGAAACCAAACAAATCCTCAAGTCCAGAGACGCTGCCTGGCTTTACTATCAAAAAAACGAAGAAACACAAAGCCTAACTAAGTACCAAGAACTGCGCAACCGTGCAAAAAATGCATTAGGCTGGACAAAAAAATCCTACTACATGACATTACAAACTAAATACCAACACAACCCCAAAATATTTTGGAAAAATCTAAACCAGCTAATAAAATCCACCCAAAAGGCTACCCCCAAACCAACCACCGCTAACACTAAAGTTCCCATCGAAACACAATTCAACTCCCACTTTGTGAACTCAATTCTATCCTTAGTATCACAGGACAGTTCCTTCCTCACTAGTCCCACCAACACAAATAACACTAATACAAGCTTTACCCTCAAAACAGTTTCCACCACTTCAATCAAAAGCATGCTCTCCAAACTAAAAACCTCATCAACAGCAGCCGACCTACTCCCCAGCTATTTCTTGAAACTCACAGCAGATGCTATTGGTATCCCAATCTCCACTCTCATAAACAGATCAATTGTTGAAAACTATGTGCCAAAACTCTGGAAAATATCCTATGTTACACCCATACATAAAGGTGGGACCTCCACTGAACTTAATAACTACAGACCCATTGCTTTACTCTCCCCCCGGCCAAAATCCTAGAAAAATGCATCCATACCCAGATGCTAAAATATCTCCTAGACAGCAACATCCTGTCACCTACTCAGCATGGTTTCAGACCTGCCCATAGTACCACTACAGCCCTCCTCTGCTTCACAGACACAATAAACCATCTCAAAAATGAAGGCCTGCAGGTGTCAACTCTTTTTTTGGATATGTCCAAAGCATTTGACACAGTCTCGCACCAAATCCTGCTAAACAAACTAAACCAGTATCACCTATCAAATTCCACTCTTACCTGGTTCCAAAGCTACTTAACTGACAGGTACCAAGCTGTGAAATGGGAAAATTCTCTCTCTCCTCAGCTGCCCATAACTATAGGAGACCCACAGGGTTCTATCTTTGGACCACTACTATTCACAATCTTCACAAATGACCTCCATACCTCCACACAGCATGCATCTATCATTCAGAATGCAGATGACACTACCTTAATCTGTGCTGCACAAAACATTCCCACCCTCCTGCAAACAACTCAACTAGCATTCTCTGACGTTGAAAACTACCTAACCAAAGCCCAACTTATCCTCATTCCAAAGAAAACTCAGCTTATGATTATAACTAGTTCTAACAAAAACACTGATAACAGTCAATTCACTATCTACTCCACAAATGCTACTCCAATCGCTCCAGTGGCATAGGCTAAGCTATTGGGAATAACCATAGACTCCCACCTAAAATTTGATAGTCATCTCAACTTAACTATTAAAAAAGTACATGCCAAACTGGGATCACTCTACCGTATCAAACCATTTCTTACCAACAACACAAGATCAGCCATTGCTTGCTCCCAACTTCTATCCACCCTACTCTATGCATCTCCCGTTCTGACTAATCTCAACAAAACTGAACTAAGCAAAATGGAAACCTGCTATAACAGAATTGCCCGCTTTGCTGCAAATTGCTCATATAGAACTCATCACTAAACTGCTCTGAGACAGCTCCACTGGCTTGAACTGCCCAACCTCCTAACTTACAATCAGCTCTGCCTCTGTCATTCTATCTATTACCTCCCCAATAAGTTTCCTGCCCTCAAAAACCTAGTACAATATCACTCAGCCAAAAGGCCTCTTATATCATCAAGCAAGCTACTACTAGAAGTCACCAACAGCTACAATAGCTTTGGAGATACACTATATAGTAGTTCAGTGACTATAAAATGGAACTCTGTCCCCATTAGCATTCAAAACACATCATCCAAAGCCTCCTTTAAATACCTCATCAGGCAACATCTCAAGCAAAGTTGACAGTGCCATGATTGCTCACCAGGCTAGTGAAAGTGGACAAGGTACACATACTAAATCTAGAGTACTTGATTAAGATTGAAAACTATTCTCACAAACACTGGCTAATCTACAATGTATGTACTGTACCTGTGTACTATGTATGTATTCTACCTATGTTCCAAATTTCAACTGTACACCACAAATCCATTAAGTACCTTTATTTTTAAATATTTTTTATTTGTTGTCTCCACTGTAACTGTTGATGTGCTGCATACCACTGTAAAAACATCTATTATGTAATTTGTGTGTATACTGATCATGTCTAAATGTATCTGTAATTTTTCTATGTGGAGCTTTTCTCCCCGTGCCTATGCTGAAAAAGGGCATTTTCGGCTCAGTCAGACACCCCCGGTTAACAAATGTAAAATAAATAAATAAATGTACAGAGGACCAACTAGCAGCTTCTAGAATACGTCTAGAATCTAACCTTTTCCAAAAAGCTATAGTTGAAGCCAAGCTTCTCGTAGAGTGGTCTGGAAATAGTCTATTTTGTAAGAGGTTGTCCCTTCTTCTTACCTTCATAAATGAACACTTAATCTGAAGATTTGAAAGATTTAGTTCTGTCAAGATAGTACCTGAATTGTCTGTGGACATCCAAGGTATGGAGTATCCTTTCTCACTAATTTTTAGGTTAAGGAAAGAAAACGGTGAGATATTTAGTTTGGCCTAAAGTAAACTCGGATAATACTTTAGGCATAAAAGAAAGGTTAGTTCTCAAAGAAACCCTATCCCTATTGAAAATGAGATAGGGTTGACTCACCATAAGAGCTTGCAACTCAGACACCCTTGTTGCAGAGATCAGAGCAATCAGAAAAAACTATTTTCCATGTGAAGAACCTCAAGTCAGCCAGATTAGCTGGTTCAAATGGGGCTTATCTAAAACAAAATTAAGATCCCAAGGAGGGGGCACTGGTTTTCTTGGAGGCCGCTTATGCAGAACCCCTTTCAAGAACATTTTGACATGAGACTGCACTGAAAGAGTAGGAGGATCCATGGGCAGACATGCCAAAATGGCCAATAAATTAACCTTGATAGAGGGGATAAGAAAGGCCATAGGATAGTAACTCACACAAATATTGTAGAACCAGAGTACAACTAGCCCTGAATGAGTGTTTGCTATGTTGTTGGCACCAACTAGAAAACCTTTTCTATTTGCTAATTTATGACTTTCTAGCAGCAGGCTTTTTTGCCTCCATTAGAACTTCCTGCACGTCCCCAGCAAACAAGTCATTAGAAGTAACTAAGAACCTATCATTCAGGCAGTCATTTAAGTTGATTTATGTCAAGGTGGTTCAAACACCCCTGTTCATGTGCAAGTTGATCCAGTGTGTGAGGAGGTTTGTGGTAACTGTACCTGGCCATTTCCTAAAAAAAGAGAACCACAGTTGTCTATGCCAGAAGGGAGTGAACCCAATGATCTTGGGAGATTCATTCTGAATCTTTAGAAGTACCCTGGATATTAATGAACAGGGTGGAAAAGCATACAGGAACTTTTTTTTTTAACACATTTATTGAATTATTACTTGCAACATAGGCAATTTACATTTATACAAAAGTAATCAAACTGTATTAACAAATTAACATTAACAAACATTATACTTCACATATATTGCTATATATCATACAGCCTAAGAAACATTACATAAATTATTAAATTCCTGCCCCCCTTTTTTAGCAAGAAACATCATTATTAAACTTTCACTTATGACATAAGCAATCATACATTTATATAAATGAAAACAAACCACACCGGCACAATCCTAATTGCAAGCATTTTATATCACAAACCATACTGACACAGTCCCAGTTGCAAACATTATACATCACTTATAATCTCGAACAAGTAATCCAAACTAAAGGAGCCAGAAACGAGGACACCAACCAAACTACACAGTGGTATGACTGAGCACTTTCGTCTTTATTTATAAGACTTCTTTAGAATAAAAAAAGCCAAAAAGGAGGACACCAACCAAAGTACACAGTGGTATAAGAGAGTGCTTTTTCTTTATTCATAAGGCTTTTTTCAGAGTAAAAAAACTTTGAGTCATTCAACATTTAAGTCACAGAAAATGCATCACATGATTTAAGCACCTCTCATTACCCACTAAAATACCAAACGATATTAAAATCCATGGTGACCATATGACTATATAGCATTGACCTCCGTTAAAAAAATATTTTTGTATGTACCCAAAGAAGTATATATATATATATATATATATATATATATATATATATATATATAGATAGATAGATAGATATAGACTTGAAATTCTTAAAATGCCCTTCATACAAAAAAGCTTTTAACCTTGATACATTCATAATGGAAATATATTCATTTAAGCCAAGGAAAACTCCAGCATTTAGTTTAAGTTGCCACAGTAACTCACATTGTTCTAATAAGTCTTCCCAAGGCCCACCTCTAGGATTTCTTAAAACTTGGTCTAAACTGCAAAAAAAAAAGGAATGTCCTGGATTGTTAATAATATGTTTGGCCAAGGCACTGTTGGCCTTATTCTTCTTAATATCTAAATATGCTTGTATATCCTTTCCTTGAACTTTATTTTGGTTTTCCCTATATAAAACCCATTGCATTTCTGGCAAAGGATGAGATAACCAACACCAGTAGTGTTGCAATTGCAAATGTTAGCCTTTATCAATTTACCATTAATGTTAAACATATCGCCTTCTTACAGAAACTTGCACTGGGAACAAAAGCCACATTTTTATGTACCTGTTTTTTTTTGTGGGTTGAGTTCACTACACTAAAATCCCTTTGTTCCAAATAATTCTTAACAGCTTTACCTTTTCGATAAACTACTAATGGCTTTTCCCCCACTTTGTCCACTACACCAAAAAAATGATAAAATAGACCAATTCTTATTTAATATTTCCCTTATTTTATGATCCTCCACAGAATACTCCATCACAAAATCAGTAGAATAATCTTTAGTAGAAATTCTATTACCTGCAAAAATTTCATTTTCACTGTTAAATCCAGTCTTAATTAATGGAATTATATCCCCTTCTTTCCTTCTTTGGTCAACTTCCATACTTATTTTGTTAAGTAGTTCAAGGGGGTATCCTCTAGCCATAAACATATCGGCCAGAATTTTACTCTCTTTACAATACAAGAAATCATCAGATACCATCTTGGCCAACCGTATATATTGCCCTTTAATGATCCCATGCTTTTGAAATTTTGGATAACCACTAGAATAATATAATAAACTATTACAATACGAGGGTTTTCTATACGTATAGTAGTAACAATACTCCATTGAGCATGACCTTTTATTATTCTAGCATCCACGTAATTTATGGAGTTAGCATTGTAAGAAAACATAAACTTAAGGAAAGAGGTGGTGGAGTTTAAATAATCAATAAAAGAATCTATTTCACCTACTTCCCCTTCCCAGGCAATAAAGATGTCATCCAAAAATCTGGTGTAGACCTTCCAGCGTGGATTGGTGAAATGTTTAAACAAGAATTGTTTCTCCCACTAAATGAGAATAATATTAGCAAATGGGGAGGGGGGGCAAGAAGTGCCCATAGCAACACCCGTATTTTGCTGAAAAAATTGCCCCTCTAGAAACACAAAATTATATTTAAGTACCATTTCCATAAAAAGGATTAACATATTGATTTCATCCTGTTGGAAAGTAGTAGACTCCAGTAAAAAGTCATTAAACCAGTTCAGACCTATATTGTGTGGGATAACATTAAAAAGTTCAACAACATCCATTGTTAAAAAAGTTGTTGATTTAGAATAACCCAACCCCTTAACTTTAAATAAAAAATCCCAAGAGTCCAAACACAAGTATGTAAACTTCTCCAAAAATGTTTTGACTTTTAAATCAATGTACTTAGCAGGGAGTGGGTCTTGGAGCAATTGGCATTAACTATTGGCGTTGGGGAGGGGGGTGTCTGTCACACTTTTGTGTATTTTTCAGGATACCAAAGATAGAAGGCACCACTGGAAATTATGCATAGAAAAACTCATACAGAATGTAATCCATCTGACCTTGATTTAACAAATATTTTACCCAGTAATCACTTTCTTTGTATGTTAGCTGAATAAAATTACAAGAAATCTCTTCATAAAATCCAGTCTGTAACACAAAGTGTGACATTCTGTTCAAATAATCCTCTCTATTCATAACAACTGCTCTACCCCCCCCCCCCTTTTGTCCGGTTTCATTATTCTGATTGTTTTATCATCAGATAACCTCTTGAGTAGTTTGCACTCGGCCACTGGAAGATTTGCTCCATTAGTTAAGTAATTACTCTTGTTCAAAGCTGCCTAAAATCATAATCCACCAGTTTTTCAAATAACAAAAGTGGCAAGACTAAGCTTGGATTAAAGATGCTACTGCGGCGAAGCGTTTCTCTTGCTTCCAATATAGAATCAGCTTCCATAACCATTTTTTAATTTAGTTTTCTAAGAAAAAAAATTAAGACTAAAAGCAGTCTATCAATTTTGATAACACTTGTTGGAATGAAAGAAAATCCTTTAGACAATAAATTAACATGTTCACTACTAAAATCATGGGAGGTTAAATTATATATACAAAAGTCACCTTTGCAGTTGTAAACAGTACAAGCATTTCAAAAGTCTTTGTAAAAATGTTCTCCATCCCCATTTACATATTCCAAGCAGTTTATCTCCATTGATGATTGTTGAAGAAAGTCCTCTGTTCCCCTTTGTGGCCATGGTTCTTGTAACGTCTCCACCCTTGATGAAAATCCTGCTTTTGATTGGTCCTGTTCCTTATTCTCTCTGAGCACTAAATAGGTCCATGTTCTAAAGGGGTGTCTTCTAATTGTTCAAAATTATCCACATCTTCAGTGGCTCCAATGCTGTGGTGAACAGAAGGTGGGGAAACTCGATTCATCCCACCCGATGTTCGAGGGTAGGCATGCCCCTCCATGTATTCAATTCTATCCCCTATTCATTTTATTTTCTGGTTTTTATGTTGGCTATGTCTTTATCTATAGTTGAAAAAAATGGCTTGATATCGAACATTCTGGTCAAACAACAGTTCTTTCCTGATAGCAGCATCGAGCCTATCCGCTTGTACAACCAGTTCATCTATCTGCTTTTGGTTGTATTTGGTGAGCACCTCTAAAAGTTCGCACCCTTGTTTATCGAACAAATTAATAAGCTCCTGATACAATGGGGTGTCTGGATTGACCCCATTAGGAAATCTTCAGTACCTAGGCCCCTTAGGTACCCTTCGAACTTTGAGACACTCATGCAGGTAGGAATTTTCTAATTGAAGCTTATGGCATTTGGATAAATGTACTTCAAATTACTCCATAAGTTTTATCAAAGACCCACCTTCTATAGGTTCACCCACTTGGAAATGCAGCTGCCCATTAAGCCAAACATTCAGGTTAAAATCAGTTCCGGATGCACCAGAACTGTTAACTGAAGATTGCCCACATGTCCACTGTTGTTTAAACATCGGAGTGTATGACTAAAATCTTCCTCGTTGGTACTGCAAGCAGTAGGGGCATTAACTTTGTTAAGATCTTGGACTAATTGAGTAAGCAGCCAATACTGTCTACAGTATTGCCCATGGAAACATTCCCGGTACCTCCATAGGCAACTTAAGTCTCGGAATAAGACATAACAACACCAAACCAATAACCAAAAACTCATAAACTCAAACAAGTAATCCAAACCAAAGGAGCCAAAAAGGAGGGCATCAACTAAAGTACACAGTGGTATAAGAGAGTGCTTTTTCTTTATTTATAAGACTTTTTTCAGAGTAAAAAAACTTTAAGTCATTCAACAATTAAATCACAGAAAATGCAAAACATGATTTAAACACACCCCTCTCATTACCCAGTAAAATACCAAATAATTTTAAAATCCATGGTGACCATATGAATATATAGCAATAACCTCTGTTAAAAAATATTTGTTTATGTACCCAAAGAAATATATATATATGTGTGTGTGTGTGTGTGTGTGTATATATATATATATATATATATATATATATATATATATATCTCGACTTGAAATTCTTAAAATGACTTTCATACAACGTAAGATTTGAACCTTAATACGCTCAAAATGGAAATATGTTCATTTAAGCCAGGGAAAACACCAGCATTTAGCTAAGTTGCCACAGTAAGTCACTTATAATCTACCCAAATACTTTCAGTCAGACATTACATAGCTTCTTTTAAACCTCATTCCTCCCCTGTATGTACTGTTCCCACAATTCCCATTTAGTTTGCTCCTACCCTTTTCTATAGATCTCAATTCCAGTTGTTTTATCTCTGTTACTATATTCACTACTTCTAATATAGTTAGTTTAGATTCTGATTTCCATTTTCTATTAACTGCTTTTTTGACAGCCACCATAATTATACACAGCAAGGCCTTACCATGTCTAGGCAATTCTGATTCTGTATCATAGCTCTGAAAAATCATCTCCCTCGTCACAGCAATCCACCCACCCAGCATCTCTGACAGTGCATCCTGCAGGGAATCCTTAAAGTCTGCCAACCCACCGCAGTCCCAGAAAATATGTTCCCAAGTACCTCTTTCTTCCCTGTCTCCAAAATGTGCTTTCTACCTGAGGAAATATTCTCTGGGGTCTACCTGGGATATAAAAGTATCTAAGTAAACATTTCCAAGCAAAAATCCTAAATCTTATAGATTTTGTTGTGCATTTGGGAGACATATATATAACTTCTCATTGTTTCTTTGCAAATTGTTTATCCAGTCTGTCTTCCAAATCTTCTCTGATTCCCATAGTTATCCCTCAATATTTTATATGCTCTACTAATTATTCTCTTTTTAATGTCAGCTTCTTTTCTAGATTCCGCTAAAAAATCTACCAGTGCTGGTCTTTCATTTAGGACCTCCCCATTTCTTTCTCTTTGCCTACACTCTGATATCAATTCTTGAAAGGGAAGGCAATCTCTAACCTGCAGTCCAAATAAATTATTGGCCTCTTCCAATTCTATTACCTTTTCCTCTCTAGTTATTTGCTCCCAATACCTTCGTTCCTTTGCCAGTTTTCTCCAATAAAATCCAGCCCCCTCTTCCCTATTGTCTATATCATGAAGTGCAGTCATCCCTATCGGCAGACACCCATTTCTCCATTCCCATGTTGGCTTAGTTCTTAGAATACTTTCTGCTACTTTATGGATACAATATTCTGTATTATTGCTGTCATTCTCCTTAAAGGCCTGCATCCAAAATTGCAGTCTCTCCTTGTTTCTTGAGCTTCCCCCTGTATCAATATCATCCCTTTCCACTTTGAATCATACTTTTCTGCTTGTGCTATGTACAGGAGCCTTAACTGTGTAGCTCTGAAATACCCCTTCAAATTGGGTAATCCAGTCTGCCTTGCTCTGCTGGAAGAAATCATCTTATCCCACTTGTCTCTTGCCGTCTTCATACAGGAACACATCTCTCCAAGGACAAGAAAAAGGCATCTGTCTTCCACGCCTTCCTGCATTTTATTTATTTATTTTATTTAACATTTTTTTACCAGGAAAGTCCGACTGAGACAGGGTCTGTTTTCAGCAGAAGCCTGGGGAGAAATGATCCAGTTACATCTTTGGAACATGGGAGGAAATCGGAGCACCCAGAGGAAACCCACATGACTGCAGGGAGGACATGCAGGCAACAATGCTAACTGCTGCACCACTGCTCTGCCCATGGAGTCGATAGAGTCTTGGAACAAAAACTTGCCAGTTGATTGTTCAGAGAGGAGGCAAACAGGTCTATTTGAGGAACTCCCCTCAGATGGATCAAATTTTGGAAGACCCCCCTGATCTAGTTTCCATTCATGAGGGTTTACCCTGGTCCTGCTCAGCTTGTCTGCTACACAGTTTTGATTGGATGGAATGTAGCATGCCAATAGAGTGAGATTGTGTTGTGAAGCTAGATCCCAAGCTAACATGGCTAGTCTAAAAAGAGGGTATGACCTGGTTCCCTTTTGCTTGCTGATGTACTACATGAGTGTGGTATTGTCGGTAACCACTTGAAGAGGTCCTGTGGACCTAAGATAGTTAAGAAAGTGTTGCGTGCCTTGATCAGGGTAAGCATCTCCTTGAGATTTATGTAATCGTGTCTGTTCTTGGTGTTCCACACACTGTACATTTTTATCCCTCCTGAAAATGCTACCTATGCAAAGTCCGAAGTGTGTATGGTGAATGACTTCTTTTGAAAAGGGATAGAGAAGGATATATGCTGTCTTTACCAAAAGATCTCTCGTCTGACAAACCCCAGCACTGGGATTTGAAAAAAAAAATAAAGGGTGTTGATGATGGGACCAAAGAGATTTCAGATACCACTGCATCTTTCTCATCTGGAGTTTGAGCTGCCTGACAGCTTGAGTGTGTGGAAGGTGCTCTAAAGCTTTGGAAGCTCGCCAACTTTTATATCCTAAGGTTACTGCAGCTGTGATCAATATGATGAACATCACTTGTTTACAGATTAAGCCAATGACATTAATCCAGGCATTTACCTTTGCAAAAATAAGAGAAAACATCCCAACTCTACACACAATATAATCAGTGCACTTTTACACTGTACCTCCTACCATAGCAGCTCAAGATTACAGCATATTAACTTAAACTTGCTTTTGTTCAGCCTTTTTCTTTTATTGTAAAGCCTACATTTCTTATACCTAAAAAAGTACTTGTTTACTTTAATCTCTTTATCACATGCAACAATCAATGAAACCAACCCACACTGAAAGCCAACTTTACCCCCCCCCCCCCCCAAAGGACCAATCACAATACTAGTAGATTGCCAGGCACCCAGTATTACTGCTGCACAGGTTAAAACAGCATTGTCCAAGGCCAAAAATACAGCTTCTATGGGACCCGACAATATTTCTGGTTGTGTTCTACATGAACTACAGAGTGAACTGGCACCTCACCTGTTTGCCTTGTTCAATCACAGCCTCACTTCAGGCTTTGTCCCTTCCAAATGGTGCACTGCTACAGTCATCCCTCTCCACAAAGGAGGAGCGACTACAGTCCCTAGGAACTATCGCCCCATTAGCCTGACGAGTCTGATATGCAAAGCTATGGAACGCATCATCATGAACCTAATAAACAAGGATATAGTGAATCTCCAAACTCTGGATCCCACACAGTTTGGTGTTATGAAGGGTAGATCATGCCTGCTCAACTTGGTCGACTTCTTTGAGTCAGTCACCAGAGCTGTGGATGAAGGCAAGGTGGTTCATATGGCCTGCCTTGATCTGGCCAAGACTTTGATACCATTCCCCACTCAGGAATCATAGAAAAACTCACTAAGCTTGGTATCAACCCCTATATCGCTAGGTGGGTTGCAAACTGGCTCACAGATAGAACCCACAGAGTGAAAGTAGCTGACTCCACGTCAGACTGCCGATTACTTATGAGTGGAGTCCCAGAGGGTTCGGTCATGAGTCCTCTCCTGTTCGGTATCTACTTCTCTGAAGTCAAGGCCAACACAAAGGGACTCTGGCTGACAAAGTTCACAAAACAATGAAAGTTGGGAGCTATTATTAACTCCCCAAGTGATGCTGACATCCTACAGAATGGCCTCATTGTGACCAACATGGCCTTAAGCTCAATGCCAAAAAATGTGTTGTCATCCCCTTTGGGAAAAAATAGCTTCCCATGAATTACCACATTGATGGTAGTCCACTGAACACAGAAAGCGTTATAAGAGATCTGGGAACACAGGTTGACAGCAACCTCTCTTTTGATCACCACATTGCCACTGTGGTCAGAAAGTCCTTCTATGTGGCACATCTCATTACTAAGGGTTTTGCATCCAGGAAGAAAGAGTTCATTTTCTCCCTCTACGCTTCCCTCATTAGGCCAGTCATCGAGTACAATGCCCCATTTGGCATGTACCTCACTAGACACTTGCAACATCTGGAGAGGCCACAAAAGTACCTCACAAAGAGGATCCTAGGCCTTAAAACACTTGTCCTACATGGACAGACTCAAAAAACTCCAACTATTCTCTGTCTCATATCACCTACTTATAGGCGATCTCTGCTTGACTTACAAAGCCATGTCTGACCCAGCTCTGTTAGAAATGCTGCATCTACAGAAATCCCAATCCCTCCACACCACACGCTCCAGAGACCTCAACCTCATTACCACAACTAACAGAACATGCTGGAGGGACAGGTTCATAACCCAGGGGCTGCCCATGCTATGGAACAGACTTCTCATACATGTCAAGCAGAGCACCTCGCTGACCCTCTTCAAGAGAAGTCTTGATGAGTGGATGGGAAACAGAAAATTCACCCTGGGGGTAACACCCATGGCTCTACTCGACTGAGGCACTAGGAACTAAGTTCGGGTGGAACTATGCCAGAGTAATCCTATAGCTAGGCTTGTAAAGGCCCCAGGGCCATTTGCCTAGTACACACCTATGAACCACACCTATGAACATCCACATTTAAAACCCCTGACAGAGCATTACACAAAACTGCTTTACTATATAACATACAGCTTATACCTTGAAATGTTTTATACATGGGTGGGAGGTTGGCATATTGGTATGGTGTTTACCTTGCAAACACAAGGTGTAGGGTTTGATTCTCACATGGGGTAGCTGGCTAGGCTTAGAATAACCCACAAGGGCAGTTAGCCTATTAATAATCTATGAACCTATGAATCTATGAAACAAGTACTATTAAGAACAAAAATTGTTTAACTTACAGTTACTTTTTTCCTTTTAGTGTCCTCTTAAATATTAATCACATAAAGTTGCATTAAGGCTTTACAGTCCACCTACAAGTTTAACAAAGTCAAGAAAAGTCCAATCTTTCTCAGCCACTTTTTCATGCAAAGCCATATTTCACAATGTGAGTGACACATTATAATGTCACATTTATTCACTAATTTCATAGGTTCATAGGTTCATAGGTTCATACTAGGCTATCTGCCCAAGGGCATTTATAAGCCTAGCCCATAGTTATGTGGCTTTCGCCACCCCTTTAGTTTGAATAAAAACTATGCCTATCATTTTGCTGTGCCTCTGTCAAGCAGTGACACTGAAGTAATCCCTGGGGTATATCTGCGATCTCCCATCCATTGGTCAAGATTCCTCTTGAACAAGGCCAGCGAGGTGCTCTGCCTCACATGTACCGGGATTTTGTTCCACAGCACAGGGAGTCTCTGGGTGATGAATCTGTCCCTCCAGCACGTTCTATTTATAACCGTGTCAAGGTTTAAGTCTCCCGCCCTTGTGGTTCTGAGGGATCTAGATTTTTTGAGGTGAAGCATATTCATCAAATCTGGGTTTGATATGGCCTTATATATCAGGCACAGGTCACCTCTGAGCAAGCGGTATGAGACTAAATAGAGCTGGAGTTCTTTCAGTCGGGCAGCATAAGACATATTTTTGAGACCCTTTATCCTTTTGGTGAGGAACTTTTGGGGCCTTTCAAGCTGCAGCAGGTGTCTGGTCAGATACATTCGAACGGGCATTGTACTCAATCATAGGTCTAATGAGTGATGAGTACAGGGGACGATGACCTCCCTTGATCTAGATGTGAATCCCTTCATGATCAGGTGGGCGATATAGAAGGTTTTCCTAACTACTTTAGCAACATGAGTGTCAAATGAAAGGCTACTGTCAACCTGGGTCCCCAGATCCCTGATGACTTTTTCTGTGCTCAGTGGATTGCCACCTATATGGTAGCTAGGGGTAACCTTGTTTTTCCGAAGGGTATGACTATGCATTTTTGGCGTTTAACTTCAGGCCATGGCTCTGGCACCAGTTATCCGCTTTCTGTGAGGCCCTTCTGGAGGATATCTGTGTCAGATGTGTTTTCGACTATGGCCCAGTTTGCAGTCATCTGCAAACTTTGTCAGCCATAACCCTCCTGTGTTTGCTTGTACTTCAGAAAAGTAGATGCCGAACAAGAGTGGACCCAGGACTGAGCCCTGTGGGACACCACTTGTGACAGGCTTTGAGTCTGACATGGCTCCAGCAACTCTGACCCTGTGGGTTCTGTCACTTAGCCAGTTTGCAACCCATCTTGTGATGTATGGGTTTACATTCAAGCTGATGAGTTTTTCGATGATACCTGAGTGGGGTATTGTGTCAAGGCCTTTGCCAGGTTGAGGTAGGCTGTCTGGACTGCCTTACACTCATCAATGGCCTTGGTGACTGTCTCAAAAAAGTCAACCAAGTTTAAGAGGCAGGATCTGCCTTTGACAAAGCCAAACTGGGTTGGATCCAAAGTCTGCAAGTTCCCTATGTCTTTATTTATGAGTTCCATTATGATCCTCTCCATGGCTTTGCAGATAAGGCTTGTCAAGCTAATGGGGCGGTAATTTCCAGGGTCTGTGGAGGCACCGCCCTTATGAAGTGGGACCACAGTCGCCGTGCGCCACTCCTTGGGTACGTATCCTGAGGTGAGGCTAAGATTAAACAGCTGTCCTAACTGTGGGTTTAATTCCTCGTTGAGTTCGTGAAGCACACAGCCGGGGACACCATCCGGTCCCATGGATGCTGTGTTTTTGCCTTAGTGAGGGCAGTTCTCACCTGGGCGTTGGAGATGTTTGGGGCTACAATCCTCTGGAATAGATATCTCTCCTTTGGGGAGGGGAGAAATTTGCACTGAACCTGTCAGCCAGTATGCTGGCAATGTGTGTAGGTTCAGTAATTTTCACATCATTTTGAACTAATTCTGAGCATATCTGGGAGTTTCCTCCTAGGTTTCTAACATAGCTAAAGAAGGCCTTATGATTGTCTTTAGAGTCCTTGGCAATTTTTCTCTCAAAATTTGCCTTGGATGATTTTATGAGAGCTCTTAGTTTTTTACTTATAATGATCAAAGGTGTCTTGCCTTTCAAGGATTTTGCTCTATCTTGTAGTAGCTTCCTCCTTTTGTTGTAGAGCTTGTTTATGGCTGGGGTCCACCAGACTGGATGCTTGCCTTTGGTACAGAGAGTCTTAGTTTTGTTTGGGATTGCCTGATCCATGCAGTCCTGTAGGTGCTGGTAGAAGGCATTTGTAAGTGATTCAGCGGTTTCAGTAATGTTTACCACTGGCTCAGGGGCCTTAAAGGAGACCACACTAGTTTTTAGAAGTGTGAAATCGGCTTTTGAGAAGTTTTTCACTGTGGTCTTTTTGTTTCAGGTGGGGGCGGGATGAGGACCTCCAGCGAGATTAGTTTATGATCTGATCTCACCAGTGAGGGGTATACTTCCGGTGTTGAACATTTTGATCCCATGTTCGTGATGATGAGATCAAGTATGTTTTCTCCTCTTGTGGAGATGGTGACTAGTTGTTCCATGGCATTTGAGTTTATGAACTCCAGGAATCTTTGGGTTAGAGTGTTCGGGCTTGAGTAGTGTTCCCAGTCTATATTAGGGTAGTTGAAGTCACCTAGTATGATGGTGTTTGGAGATACATTTATCCCCTCCAATGTTTTCAGGAAGGCCATGTGAGGTTCCTGAGTTTGAGAGGGTGGCCTGCAACATGCTACAAATTGCAGAGCAGCCTTGCCTATGGTTAATTGCACCTGGATGGTCTCCGATGCATTGTGCGTTGCCACCAACCTTGATGTGTGGGTGTCCTTTATGAATATGGACACCCCCCCTCCTTTCTTGGTGTTGTCCGGATTTTGGGGCCAGAACGCATGATATGAGGTGAAACCTGTTAGTGCTGGGGTGCTCTCAGGAGCCTTGAACCAGGTTTCTGTCACAGCACAGACATCGATGTTCTCCATATTGAGAAGGGCCTCGAGTGCGTGCATCTTGAGATTGAGACTTCTGGCATTGAGCAGCATTATCCTTAGTTTTTTTCCATTTTGGTGTTCTAGGGTGGTAGGTTTAGAATTTGAGCCTTGCCTAAAAAAGGCACTATGGGGGTGGCAAGAGCCTTTGCCAATATCCGGAAGCCCAGGGGTGACAAGTGCAAGCCGTCCCTTGCAGCGTGGCTTGTCCAGCATGTCATCCCAGGCAGACAGACATTGGATCCCCTTTGAATGACACCAGAATTTAAGCCAATTATTAAAGCTGATCATCTTATCACTGTATTGTGGCATCATTCTAGGTGAAGGTAGGATACTGCTCAAGGTCAGGGTCATACCTGCCTGGGCTACATAATCAGAGAGCTCCTCGATGTCCCTTTTCATGTAGTCCAAGGAGGTACGTCTCAGGTCGATGACACCAGCGTGGACAAAGACTGAGTCGGACTTGTACCTGCTGTTGAGAGACCTGAGTGCTTGCGTTATGTGGCGGATTCTAGCGCCCGACAGGCAGCTTACTGTGACCTTCTCCTTACTCAGTCTGGTGAGCGGGACGTCAGTGTGTCTGACTATGGAATCACCAATGACAAGTGTGTCTGGCATTTTGTTTGGCCTTAAGGGCTGTGACTGTTTGACACTCTGACTGTGTGGTCTATGTGTTGCATGTGTTGGGTCGTGAGGTGGTAGTTGTTTGGGTGTCTGCTTTGGTGGCCTCTGCTGTTTTGGTAAATTTTTGATCAGAGCCTCCGAGTATGTCTTTGTGTGAGTATGTGTATGATTTGAAGTTGTGATGGTACCATGTGTGACTGGGTATGTATTGTGTGTGGTTACCTTCTCCTCCTGTCTGGTCTTGCCAGTCCTATGTTGAGAGAGCTCAGCCTCCAGTTTGGCCGTATAGTAGCATCTCTCGCATGTATTTGTGTTTTGTGGGAGAAGGAGAGGATTGTCTGTGTACATGAGGCAATTGTAACATTGCCTCAATATTCCCAGGTTCACCAGTTGAGCTGGAGAGGACACTAGCAACTGATCCTCGACATACTAGAAGTAGTAGATAAAGAGACTTTCAAAGGACTCCGGGGGAAGTGGGTTTTAGGCTGGTGGGGTACTATCTATAATAAGAGTGCTTTATCAAGGTGCAAGTACTGTAGGAGTAAGTGCTAGGCTTTACAGATAGAGAATAGTCTACTTGGGAATCAAGTAGAGATGAACTTTTCAGTTATAGGATATGCTGGTTAGATCAGCAGTACAGCTCGAGGAAGGTAGTTCTAAGGGAAAATTTGAAGAGTGGAATTTAGATGGCCCGAATAGTTTAACCTTGTTTAACCGCCGCTGCTCGTGTGCAACAGTGGCAACTCCGCGCTAACGCGCGTTTAGCGTGTTTTATAGCAGGGGGCTGAAGGAGCTAGGAATTGGCCCAAAACGACCAATGGACTACTAGTTTCTGGCTGAAACTTCACCAAATCGGACAAAAAGGCCGCTCAGTGCTTCCCACTCCCACTGGTAAGCAAAGAAACTTCCCTCCTTCCTAATAAGGCAATGGATCAGTAACAGGAACTAAAAACAAAGCCCAGGGATCAGCAACTCTGAAACTGGACTACTCTAGTTCAGTAAGGCGGGAAAACAAGAGATTTTTTAGTTTTTTTACAGAGACAAGGAAAAAAACAGACAGTAAATGCTATAAATGCTGTAAATCGGCTAGCGACTTTAGTGTGTAGCCTACAGAAACAATTTGCAACAATTAGTAACTTAAAGTGCAATAAACAGTGTAAAATGCAGAAATCACTTAAAGTAGCAGTAAAACAGGCGAAATGCAGTCGCTAGCTTAATAACAGTGGGAAAGCCACAAAAATACTTATATCTGGTAGAAAGTCACTCTTTTAGCTCTCTGCTGCTTGGATCACTCTGCAGGCCACCACGAGGATCTGTGCTGAGTTGGTACAAGCTGGAAAACGCGTGTTTAGCGTGTTTTATAGCAGGGGGCTGAAAGGATCTAGGAATTGGCCCAAAACGACCAATGGACTACTCGTTTCTGGCTGAAACTTCACCAAATCGGACAAAAAGGCTGCTCAGTGCTTCCCACTCCCACTGGTAAGCAAAGAAACTTCCCTCCTTCCTAATAAGGCAATGGATCAGTAACAGGAACTAAAAACAAAGCCCAGGGATCAGCAACTCTGAAACTGGACTACTCTAGTTCAGTAAGGCGGGAAAACAAGAGATTTTTTTTTTTTGTTTATTTACAGAGAGAAGGAAAAAAACAGACAGTAAATGCTATAAATGCTGTAAATCAGCTAGCACACTTTAGTGTGTAGCCTACAGAAACAATTTGCAACAATTAGTAACTTAAAGTGCAATAAACAGTGTAAAATGCAGAAATCACTTAAAGTAGCAGTAAAACAGGCGAAATGCAGTCGCTAGCTTAATAACAGTGGGAAAGCCACAAATAATACTTATATCTGGTAGAAAGTCACTCTTTTAGCTCTATGCTGCTTGGATCACTCTGCAGGCCAGCACGAGGATCTGTGCTGAGTTGGTACAAGCTGGAAAACGCGCGTTTAGCGTGTTTTATAGCAGGGGGCTGAAAGGAGCTAGGAATTGGCCCAAAACGACCAATGGACTACTAGTTTCTGGCTGAAACTTCACCAATTCGGACAAAAAGGCTGCTCAGTGCTTCCCACTCCCACTGGTAAGCAAAGAAACTTCCCTCCTTCCTAATAAGGCAATGGATCAGTAACAGGAACTAAAAACAAAGCCCAGGGATCAGCAACTCTGAAACTGGACTACTCTAGTTCAGTAAGGCAGGAAAACAAGAGATTTTTTGTTTTTATACAGAGACAAGGAAAAAACAGACAGTAAATGCTATAAAAGCTGTAAATCGGCTAGCGCACTTTAGTGTGTAGCCTACAGAAACAATTTGCAACAATTAGTAACTTAAAGTGCAATAAACAGTGTAAAATGCAGAAATCACTTAAAGTAGCAGTAAAACAGGCGAAATGCAGTCGCTAGCTTAATAACAGTGGGAAAGCCACAAAAAATACTTATATCTGGTAGAAAGTCAGTCTTTTAGCTCTCTGCTGCTTGGATCACTCTGCAGGCCACCACGAGGATCTGTGCTGAGTTGGTACAACAGTATTGCTGTTTTACTTCCTGTTCATCTCCATCTCCCAACATCAGACTTTGGTTCAAGTCCAAGGAACCCCTGATTCTTCTAGTCAACTCCTGTGCTTTTTTCTGTCTCCCGAGCATTTTCCTTCAGGACACTGGAAAAGGTTTCACTGGTAAAGTCTCTCTATGATCTTTACTGTCAGATGAATAAGAAGCAAAGTCCCCTTCTGTCTGATGGCTCAGTTGTTGTTGGATAAACTTTTGCATTTCCTTCTTAGTCTGTTCTGCATCAAAAAATGTCTTCGATCTTCCAGAAAAAAAAGTATTCCAAAGACAGCTGAATATAGCAGCTTGAATCAGACACCTGCCTCTTGACATTCCCCAATTACTGGGATAAATTTGTTTCTCTTCTTCCTGGTGTACAGTGAATGATCATTTTCCACAAACACTATGCCGTCTCCGGTTTTAATACTTTTCCTTTCTGCCACAGTTTTGTCAGGATCAACTCTTTTTTCTGGCATGATTGCATCTTTACTAATACAGGTCTTGGCTACCTCCTCATGGCCAGGTTTGGAGTATACACTCTATGTGCCCTTTCAGTTAACAAATCCTGCTGTGGAATACCAGTCCATTTGCTAATTTGTGGTTTCAAAAATGAATACTGTCTGTCCTTCCAGTTTCTCTGGTACAGTAGAAAAACAAAAGTTATGTACTTAACATAATGATAGATCCATGTTGCCTGATTTTTGTCCAGTTCAACACATAGGTGGTCAGATAACACCTCAATACTGATTCTAAAGCTTATCGGATCCAGGGGTTTAATTCCTCCCCTATCCATAATTCCCTTCCTTCTACCTTAGTACCTCAGATAGAGTTTGCCCCACAACAATAAACTATAGCAACTACATTCAAGACTAAACCTAGCATGTGGTAAAAAGTAGTGTTGGAAGGCAGTCTGTTAGAACTTCTCACAGACAAGGTGCATGAAAAAAACATCCGGTCGCCATAAGCCCATTTGTGTCAATTTTGAAGGGGGGCAGGAGGGAAGGAGGGAGGTTGAACCAGATGAAAATCAGACAACATGGATCTATGGTTATGGTGAGTGCATAACTTTTATATCCAATGTTGTCTATTTTTGTCCAATTCAACACAAAGGGCAGATTCCCAAGCTGTTTTACCTGGGTGGTATCAAGGAAGGACCTTCCTAAGAATGGTGAAAGCAAAGGAGGAATATGATCTGGAATGTACATTCACTTTGTAAAGAGACACAAAGTGTGAACTGTTGTCCAAGTTGTTGCAGCACAAATGTCATCAGTAAGTAGTCTGTTAGTAAAGTTTCCTGACGTGGCCACTGCCCTTTTGGAGTGAACTTTAGGTTTAGATAGTAGGGCCCAGTCCATTTTATTAAAGATCAAAGAAATGCAGTCTGATAACCCTCTGTAAAGAGTACCCTTATCAACAGTTTTGCCTAACTTAGCTCTCAAGAAAGCCACAACAGCTGATCAGACTTTCTGAATTGGTTGGGCCTATGAAGACGGAATCTAAGTTTGGAATATATGCTCAGAAAATATATAATGTTTTCACCTTTCTTTGAGAATTTGGGGTTAAAAGATTGGCAGGTTTACTGACTGTTTCATTATGCCTCTTTAGGAGGGAATGATGCATTACTTCTCAAGGAAACTCTGGCTTGATGGAATACCAGAGAGGGTGGTTTGCAGGAAAGTGCTTGAAGCTCTGAAATCCACTGGGATAACATTAACCACTATTATCAAAATTGTTTGTCAAAAGAGAAACTTCAAATCAACTGATGCTGCTGGTTCAAAGCTTGGCTGAGCTAATTCCTGTATCATGACTGTAATACCCCAGGGAGGTACTGGATCTCTGATATGTGGCCATAAAAGAAAAGCTACTTTCAAAAAGCTTTAGAGACTCTTAAAGAAGCTATAGAATTGTCATTTTACCCTATGTGGAAATTTGAGATTGCAGCCATTTGTACTTTGATAGTGGGATAACTAGAACAGCTGTGGAAATTTTCACACAAAAACTCTAAATATGGAAGGAATGAGAGAAGAAAAGGGGTCTAAACCTTTTGACACAGCTCAAATGGATTTTTTTTCCATTTGCTAAGGTAGATCTTCTTAGTGGATTGTTTTTGAGAGGCTGATATTACCCGAGTAATTGAAGTTGAGAACCTGGTATCCATGGTTAAGGTTAGAGCTGGAGGAACCAAAGTGTCAATGTCATGGATCTCTAGTCCGGAGGCAGCAATCCAGATGGGTGTATTAATAGCTTTGGATACTGATCAAACATGCATAGTGGATGTACTAGTAAAGGCCACAGGAAGTGAAGCCACGTTTATTGGGGTCATGACAGGGCAATGAGGATCACACTGGCATTGCACATTCTAGGTTTCTGGGTGAATTTATTCATTAAGGGCAATGGAGGAAAGGCAGAGAGGAGACTTGCAGGCCAATTGTGGACAGCAGCATTCCTCAGTGACAGTCCCTGTGGAGGGATCAGGCCAAAGTAACTGCTGCACTTGTTGTTTAGGTAGGAAGCAAAGAGATTGCAGTAAGGCAGGCCCCATCAACGAAAAATCGTGATTGTCACTGTTGAATTGCGGGCTCACTCATGAGGAATTAATATAGTTCTGTTCAATTTGTCCACTAGTACACTGGAAATCTCTGGTACGTGTGTTGCTGTCAGAAAGTGATGAGAAGACATCTCCCATTGCTAAACTCTCATGGACTCTTAACAAAGGAGATAGGAGTGTGTTTCGCCTTGTTTGTTGATGTATCACACTACCAACATGTTGTCTGACTGTACAGAAATCACAACCTTGGGGAGGACATCCTGGAATGTATGCAATGCTAGGACTGCTCTCATCTCCAAGGTGGTAAAGTGAAGACTGACCTCTGTATGTGACCAAGTAACTTGGACTGTCCTCCCTTTGAAATGTTCCACCCCCGATGGAGGCATTTATGGTTGCTTTTGCCACCGGTGAATCCATATCAAAAGGACATCTTTCTGTCACTGAAGGAGATTTAATAACTGCAGATTTGAGTGATGCAAATTTTCATATGCTGAGGATGGTTGTTTTGAGACCACTGCACAACTAGAGTTCAGTGAAGTACTATCATGTAAAATCTGGCGTGCGGAACCATTAAGACTGTAGAAGCAATTAGACCTAAAAGACAAAGAATCAACTTTGCTGGAGGAGAAGGGTGATGGAGTATTTGCACAGCTGTGAGACGCAGGGAGTGCACTCTGGGATGGGGAAGGCTGGTGATCTGTAGAACTGAATCGGGGTGACATCTGATAAATTCTATCTGCTACATTGGGGTAAGATGATTTCTGGGTAGGTTGATTGTGATCCCTAGATCTTACATTACGTGAAGCAGAAGGTCCAGATGATTCAAGAACAGATCCATGGCAGTAGCAGTTAAGAAACAATCATCAACAAACAGGAAAACCTAGTTCCCTAGCAGGCAAAGATGCACTGCTGCCACTGCCATGACCTTGGTAAACACATTGGGGGCAGTGGTGAAATGGAAAGGCAGGGCTTTGAATTGATAGTGACAGCCATTATCTTGGTAAACACCGAGGTGTGTGGTGAGATGAAAATAAAGGGCTCTGAATTGATAGTGACTGGGCCCCAGCCTGAAACAAGAGGAATCTATTCGATCACTTCACTATCTTCACATGCTAGAATGCATCCTGAAGATCTATGGAGCATCCAATCATCCTTCCTCAGTAGAGGCAAAATGGACTAAAATGTGACCATCCAGAATTTTGTCTGTTTTACAAACTGATATAGATGACTCAGATCCAAAATTGGTCTGAGGTCACCTGTTTTCTTGGGTACTAAAAAGAACCTTGAATAGACTCCGGACTCTAATCTGTCTTTGGGGACCAGATGGATGACTTTATCTAAACAGCTTTGAAACTTCAAATGCTGCGAGTTCCCAATGACTGGCTGTAACATTGGGACCTTTCTTCTTTTTTATTGAGGAAAAGGAAAAGGGAACTGAATACCCTCTGGAAATTATCTTTAGCACCCAATAATCTCCTGTTATATTTTGCTAGGCTTGCGGGTGCATGGATAAGTGCCCCCAACTGCCTCCAGAGTGCAGTCAAGCAACCATTCTGGACCACTGATAGGGCTTCTCAGTGAATGGACCATGAAAGCCCTGGTTGTGCAGTCTGCCTCTGCCTCTAGAGCAACGTCCATTGTGGTTACCTCCTCCTCTGCCAAATGTAGGTCTATCCCCATGGCTCTAACTCAAACTCTGTGACCATGTATTCTTTCCAGCATTTTAATACTTAGAAAAGATTCTCTGTGGGGTGGAAAAACAGATTCCCATTACAGAGAGATTGCCATTTTGCTAAATCCTGGTCAGCTTGTCTTTTACCTTGGGTCCAAAGTGAGTGAAGCCATAAAAGGGGGCACTGATGAAAGACATCTTAAAGCCTTCTGCAAAATCACAAAAACGCATCCAGGGATTTTGATGCATAGTGATCCCAGAGCCTGCTGCCCTAGCTGTGCCATCAGCTGCATTGGAAAGCAGTCGCATGGTTACAGTGGAAGAAACTGGATGGTAGAAATCTGGGAGTACACAGTCTTCTGAACATCTGCAGGCAGATTACCCAAGAGAGACTTGGATAGTTCTACGGTCAAGTCTCTCTGGAATCTAGTAACATAAGCCAAATGATTTTGTGGTCTGAGTGCAAAAGTTGCTGAAGCACATGTCCATTTCCCAAACCTGTCCATAGCCCTAGACTCCATGTTAGGGGGACAGATAGAAGAACATTCTTCCAATAGTTCCTTTTTAGGGGCTGCTGCTACCACCACAGTATCCACCAGTGGACCTTTGCTCGAATGTGTCCTCTTTTTTAGGGCTACTAATATCCTGTTGGGTGTTTGGGGATTGGTTCCACCACATCAGGATACTAATATACTCTTTGAGGTATAAGGTCAATAAGGGGGTCAACAGGTGATACTACCAAGGATGAGCTTAGCTGGAACCAAAGGCTTCCAAGAACACAAACTCGTCCATTGAAGGGTTCTCTGTTCACTATCCTCCTCTCCGTTTCATCAGTTCAGGAATATCACTGAAGGTGACATCTTCTGAGGGAGATGTAGGGGAGCCTTCACTTTTCTCCAAGTCCGTGTCTTCACTGAATGACTTTGGAGATAAGTCTATGTGCTTCCACTTGCATGCCCATTTCTTATGAACTGGCTCCAGCGGAAAATCAAAAGGTTCTGAATCAGACTGGGAGCTAATGTAGCATGCCATCTTGGAAGCCTGTGGTACCGATGGTACCTGTCTGATAGATTGATGGGAAGTAGAAGCAGAATCCTGACAGAGTTTGGATGGAACTGAGCTAGATGAAAACACCTTTTCCCTTCACTTGATAGGACCCTTTCAAAGGTTTCGAAGGCCAAAGCCGCTATCTTTTCCATAGCCCCCCTTCTATCTGAAGACAGAACAGATACCTCAGCACCAATGGGTCTCAATCCTGAAGCCAATCTCAGATCCAAGGAATCAAATGCTGAAGCCCCAAGAGGGAGTGATGGTTCTCCCATCTCCTTGAACCCTGGCAATGACGCTTTGGTTCTGAGTCTCCTCTGGGTCCAAACATATCAAAATTGAAAGAGAAAGGGATGCTGTCAGAATCGAAGTAGCTCAGACTGTCTGCTCCAACAAAGGTGCCACTGGGCAGGTCAGATCCAAAGTAGTCAGTTCCAAAGGGTGGTCAGGGACCAGAGAAATAAGACAATGGGTAGTTGGGCTGGGACGTGGTACATTTTCAGGGTACAGCACCATCAAAACCCTAAGCTGGACTTGCATTCAAAGGAACTTCTGCATCATCCTGTTGACATCTTGCTCAGTTAGGCTTCTGGATGATTGGGCAGAAAAGGCCATGAAAGATGGTCTTGAATACCTCTGCTCCTGAAGTATAGGGGAATGTAACCTCACACTCACCGAATCTGGAATGATATGGGACCAAAGATGAGAGGGATGGACCAGAGAGACTATCAGTTTTGCTCTTCTAGGTTCAGATCTGGCGTGGGCAAAGCTTCTTTGATTTTTAAGAATTCTCTTTTTCTGACTCAGTCTTACCTTTTTCATTTTCTTTTACTTTCTCTTTTTTTTTCTTTAGGCTTGTCTTTTGGTCTGTTTTTATCCTGTTTATTAGTTGGAGAAGTAGCAGCAGAGGAGATAGAAGTAGTAGAAATAGAAGAACCTGTCTCTGGAGGGAGAAGGCCCTTAACTATGAGCTTCTCTCTCCTAGTATGGAATGCCCTGTAACTAAAGGAGGCATAGGCTTGGCAGCACCCAAACAGGACACAAACAATACATGGGGATCCTGTGGAGGGTGTTTGTGTCCACAGTCAGAACACTTCTTGAATCTTTGGCTATCCAACATGTCTAGCTTAAAACTGGAGACATAAATCTCTTGTAGGCAGAGGAGAAAAAGGAGTTTTAATGCTAAGGATATAGTCCCTGTAGAAGAGCCCCTGTAGAATGTGTCTTAGGTCTTTGGGAGGCAAACGAGACCTGGGGCCGTCTTTGGGAGGCAAACGAGACCTGGGGTACTAAGGTAGAGTGGAGGGAATTAAGGTTAGGGGAGCAGTCACAGCCCTGGATCCAAGAAGTCTCAAAATCAATGTAAGTTCAGATCTGACTGAATCTGACAACCCATGTGATGAATTGGATGAAAACAGACTACACTAGAGTCTCATGTTTTCTCTGCTTGCTATGTTCTCTACCATTTTTTGAAACAGCTCTTCTTGAGAAGTCTTATACTGTGCCAGTCTTTTTTCAGTTCAATCTCTGATTTTTTGAAGTTTTATCAGTTCATCTTCTTTTATTTTTACAGCCTTTTGTTAGTTGAGTTGATATACTCCCTCATTGTTTCACTGATTTTAATTACCTCCAACTACACTTGATTTATTTTTCCTCTAAAGTACTGAAAGCTATCTTTTGCACCAAAGCTGAAGCTTGAACTCTTTATCCGTTGAGCAGCTGTAGGATTCTTTCCAGTCAAGTGTGTTCTCTTTACCTTTTTTAGTTGATTTTCTTTCAGGTTCTCTAAATTTCTTCTTTGCTGGCATCCAGACAGTATACTTACAAGCCAGTAACTGAATTTTATTGAAGCTGGCAGAATTACTAGCTGCTACTTCTCAGTTTCTTTTTTCACACTGGGAGAGCTGAAATTAAGCTGCTGATCAGTGTGCAGCCATCTTGGTAATCTCAAGAGGAGCTGTCCTGATGATAACTATGCATTCCTACAAATGGACTGTCTTCGAATTTGTTTAAGTTTTTTTTGGCTTCACTTTTTCTATTATTTTAAACCAGTATTAAGCTGAAACAAGCAAAAATACACACAATTTAAGATCCAACTTTGACCAAAAACATGTTACCTATGTATATGGATCTATTCAAAATCCTGATGCCTATATAACCTTACATTCATTTATGTGAGGTGAAAATAGTGAAAGACGAAATACCCGAGAAGCAAAATTTTCCCAGGGTAAGTAAACACTTGCCCAAACATAAACAAAACACACACCAATGTATGTAAAACCCACCTAGGTGGGGGCTACATTCTCCACACCAGCCCCCCCCCAACTATATATACCAACTCTGGGATCGCACTTCAGTTGAGAAAAGACCACGTTGGGCAAGTGTTTACTTACCCTGGGAAAATTTCACTGGTATTTCATCTTTCACTATTTTTGTCTCACATAAATGAACATTGGTTATATGGGCATTGGGCTTTCGAAGCAGACCATCATCATCATCATAGGTAAGTACTAGGCTATTGGCCCTAGGGCCTATATAAGCCTAGCCAAACGGTACCCTGACTTTTGCCACTCGAGAAAATTATTTTTCTGTGGCCCTGTCAAGCAGAGCCACAGAAGTGATCCCCAGGGTGAATTTCCTATCTCCCATCCAATCATCAAGATTTGTCTTGAAGAGTGCTAATGAGGAGCTTTGTTTGATATAGATAGGTAGTTTATTCCATAGTATGGGAAGTCTCTGGGACAGGAATCTATCCCTCCAGCATGTTCTGTTTATTGTGGTGACAAGGTGTAGGTCCCCAGAGCGTGTAGCTCGGAGGGATTGGGATTTCTTTAAGTGGAGCATGTCCAACAGCTCTGGGTTTGACATAGCTTTGTATTTTAGGCAGAGATCACCTCTGAGTAGGCGATATGCGACAGAGTAAAGCTTGAGTTTTTTGAGACGGTCTGATAGGGCATCTGTTTGAGGTTGGTAATCCTCTTTGTGAAGTATTTCTGCGGCCTTTCCAGTTGTTGTAGATGTCTTGTGAGGTACATACCAAAAGGGGCGTTGTACTCTATAATGGGTCTAATAAGTGATGAGTAGAGGGGAACAATGACAGTACAGTTGTGTACACTTACCATAAATGTAGATGTTCGAGTGTATTCACTGTTGCACTTGCATTTGGGTTATCTGCTTGCAGTAGCCCTCAGTCAGCCAGATTATCAAAGTCTTGGGTCCTGCATTAGTTGCTGTCTCATCTTCCATGAAGTCAAGTAGTCAGGGGTATAAAGCATGGAGCCGATACCATTACATCAGTTTTTCTTGCCCCAGATGTCAGGTGACCCCCCCCAATGGGAAGCAATTAAATATATATATAAGGTTACACCTTCAACAAAAAAGCAAATACACCGAAAAGCTTTAAGCATAGTAAAAAAGAGTAAAGGTATAGCCAAAAGAAGTCAGGGGGCTGGAGAGAGGGTAAGCAGGACTGCAACAGTGAATACACTCGAACATCTACATTTATGGTAAGTGTACACAACTGTACTATGTTCTTCGTGTTTCACTGTTGCAGTCATCACATTTGGGTAGATTCCCAAAGCTAAGGATGGGAGGAGGAAATTAGAAAGCATTAGGACCAGCTATAAGGCCCTGCAAGACTGCAGTAGTCAAGCCAGCTCTGGATTTAGAGAAAATTGGCAAATGGTAATGCTTGGTGAAATTATGTAAAGAACTCTAGGTAGCAGCTTCTAGGATGTCCTTGATAGGGCCACCTCTGAGAAAGGCTGTAAAGTTAGATGCAGCCCTGGTTGAATGTGGTCTTATCCCCTGTGGGATAGGTTTTCCATGGTACTTATAGCAGAATGAATGCAGTGGCCTATCCATTTAGAAACGGTTTGCTTTGAAATGGCTTTCCCCTCTGCCCCTGCAGCAAATGCCACCAGCAGCTGTTCTGATTTCCTGAGAGGTTTAGTCCTGTCCAAGAAAAATCTAAGTTGTCTGTACACATCTAAGGAGTGCAGTATACGTTCCCCTTTGTTCTGTGGATTAGAAAAGGTTGGCAAAATAATGGACTGATTAAGAGCCACACTGGATACTACCTTGGCATGAAGGAGGGATTGGTCCTGAGGGACACCCTTTCCGCATGAAAGATGATGAAAGGCTCCACTGCCATAAGGGCCTCTAATTCAGACACCCTTCTTGCTGAAGTGATGGCTAAAAGGAAGGCTGTTTTCCAAGAAAGGAATTTCAACTCTGTACTTGCAGAAGGCTCAGCAGCGGTGGTACAGCGGTAGCATTGTTGCCTTAAAGCAAAAGGTTCTCCTGTTCGATTCTTGGCTGGAGTGCCTTCTGTGTGGAGTCTGCATGTCCTCCCCACGGTCAAGTGGCTACAAAAGACATGCGTGAATGGGTGTGCCTTCGCTGAAGGTTGGGCATCGGGCTGGCAACTCAGCACCATAAAAATCAACTGCCAATCATTAGCGGACCGGAGTTCCGCTGTGGCGACCCCTAACTGGGAAAAGCTGGAAAGACAAACAAACTTGCAGCTGGCTCAAAAGGAGATAGAGTGAGTTTTTCCAATACAAAGTTAAGGCCCCAGGCTGGAGTTGGGGCTCTCCTGGGTGGTCTTAAATTATTTGGCCACTCTGAGGAACTGCTTGAGCAGTGGATGAGAGAAGAGGGGTGGTTCTGTGTTCTAATGAGCTGAAATTGCTGAGGCATGAATTTTGATGGAGGAAAAGGAAAGGCTGTTGTGAAGCATCTCAGTAAAGTATTGAAGATTCTGAGGTAAATTGGGAGCTGCTGTGCCCATCCCCTGAGTTTGGTTCCAGGAACAGAATCTTTTCCATTTTTCAGCATAAGATTTTCTAGTACTAGGCCTCCTTGCCTCCAAAATGACATCCAACACTTGTTTACTGAGGGATGGTAACGGAGAGATCAGGTAATTAGCCAGGCTGCCAAGTTCAGGGTTTGAAGCTGAGGGTGCAGAATCTGGCCCTCCTGCTGGGACAGCAGGGTAGGGGTCTGAGGCAGGTGCCATGGTGCCAGTAGTGACACACTATCAGTGTTGGCGTGGCCAGTCTGGTGCAATCAGTATCGTCCTTGGTTTATCCAGTTTGATCTTAGTACTACCTTGGAGAGAAGAGGCGGAGGAGGAAAGGCATAAACTGATAGAATTTTCCAGGTGAAGTGCAGGGCATCCACTTTCCAAGCTTGTTTGTGGGGAGTCCTTGTGCAGATTGGTAGTTCTGGGGGAAAGGCAAACAGGTCTATCTCTGGGCTCCCCCATTTGTTTATCAACATGTTGAATGTCTTTGGTTCCAGTTTCCACTCGTGTGGGTCCATGAGAGTTCTGCTTAGTTCGTCTGCCAGTGTATTTAGCTTTCCTGACAGGAATTGAGCCTGTAAGTGCACTTGGTAGCTCAAGGCTGTGTTCCACAGAGCCATGGCTAGTCTGCAGAGAGGGTATAAATGGGTTCCCCCTGCTTATGTACCACATAACAGTGGTGTTGTCCGTCTTTACCATTAATTGTCCTGGAAGAATGTGGTCCTTGAAGGCTGTCAGAGCATTCTGTACAGCTAATATTTCTTTTTGATTGATATGCAGGTGCATTTGACTTGGGTTCCATTTGCCCTGAATGCAGTTCTCTGCCAAGTGAGCCCCCCAAGCATAATCTGATGCATCTGTTAGGGTTTGGGCGGCAGGGGGTAGAATGAATGTCAGTCCCTTGTTTTGGTGGCATGCCTCTGCCCACCAAAGGAACTCTATCTGTAGACAAGGAATGATAGGAAGCATTGTTTCTAGATCCTGAGAATGTTGACACGATAGGCTTTTTAGATACCATTGTAGTTTCCTCAAATGCAGTCTTGCATATAGAATTAGGAGAATGCAGGACGCCATGAACCCCAAGGCTTGCAGTATTTATCTTGCAGATAGCAGGGTCTTGGTGGCCATTAGTTTGAAGTAAGCTGTCAAATGAACTTGTTTCTCTGGCGTGAGGAAAGCCATCTGGGAAGTTGTGTTCAAGCTTACTCCCAGGAATACAATTTTTTGGCAGGGTACAAGATGTGATTTCTTTTTGTTTATGGTGTACCACAGAGAAGTTAGCACCTTTTGTACAAACGCCGGATGATTCAAAAGTATGTCCTGGGTTTCTGCCTGAATTAGACAATCTTCTAGGTATGGGTATATTTGAATATTTATTTCCCAGCAAAATGCAATGACTGGAGCAAGGCACTTTGTGAATACCCTGCGTGTAGTAAATAAGCCAAAGGGCAGTGCAGGGAACCGATAGTGCATGAAGCCTGCTTTGAAGCATAGGTATCTTCTGCAAGATTCCCTGCTTGCGATGTGCAGGTAGGCTTCCTTTAAATCCAGTGTTGCCAACCAGGCATCCTTGCTTAGCATAGGAAGCAACTGGTGAAGAGTTAGCATCTTGAATTTTGGGATCACCAAAAAAGTGTTTAGGATAGACAGATCCAGGATAGGACGCCAGGAGTTGTCTTTTCTGGGTACCAGGAAAAGTCCGGAGTAGAAACCTTGTCCCCTTTCCTCTTCTGGGACAGTATGAATAGCTCTTAAATTTAAGAGAGAGAGAGAACTTGCTTTTGAGCTTCTGCCCTCTGATTTGGGGGTAGATCTGGCCAACCGTTTGGGGTTGGTAAAGTGTGGAGTGGAATCTGTATCCTTGGGAAACTATATTTAAAACCCATTTGTTCTGGGTAATGAGTTCCCAGTTTTTTGCCTGCAGAGCAATCTTTCCCTCTAAAGGAGCAGTCAGTTGAGAAGGGCTTGGAAGTTTTAAAGTTAAGTCATTGAGACAGCTTACCATAGGGGGAGTCTTACTACTCCCTGCTTTGGAAGTAGGAGCCCCCCACTGCTTAGTCCTGTGCGTACCTTGGGACTGAAGCCTGGGTGTCCTGCTGGTTCTGGGTTTGGACTGAGAAGGCTTGGAAGAGACAGGAAAGGACCAATTCTTAGAGGGCCAATGCCTACTAAATATTGTAGGCTATACTTGCAGGAAATCTTTAACAGTTTGCATAGATTTAGCTTTTTCCTCCATCTTTTTAAGTACTTCTTCTGCTTTGTTGCCAAACAGGTGGTCCTGGTTTAAGGGAGCATCCAGCAATTTAGCTTTAACATGATCTGGCAAAGATTGCTCCTTAAGCCAAGCATGCCTTCTAAGTACAGACCCAGTGACAGCAGCCCTGCAAGATGCCTTTAGTGAATCAAAACCACACTGCAAAGTATGTTTTCCAACTTGTTCAGCAGAATGCGCAAAATCCTGTAAATCCTTATTTTCAGCACAGTCAGGAATCAACATCATTTTTCTGTTTATGTAATCCAATAATATGCTACTGATACTTTAATATATGAAACTGGCAGTTTAAGGCCCTAATGGCCAAGATTGCAGAAGTGTATACCTTCTTACCCTATCTATCCAGCGCCCTGGAATCTCTATCGGGGGGTAGGATTTTTGGCAGTAGTAGCCTTAATGCCCTTGGGTCCCCTGTGAAATGGTCTCAGGATCCGCAGTAGGATTTTTAAAGAGGAACTTGTGAGACTCAGGAACCCTGTAATATCTATCTGGTTTTCTGGGAGCAGGAGGTAAGGAGTCAGGGGCCAAGCTAGATTCTGAAAAGGCATCATCAACAATGTCCAGTACAGGGGGGATAGCTAAAGGCCTGTGTTGAGGCAGGAGTAAGAAATCCCTAAGCCTCTTTTTAGAATCAGAGTAATCCTGGATTTCCCAGTGAAAATGCTCCCTAAGAGTATGCAAGGTTTCAGCAAAAGAGAAATCCTCTGAAGGAGAGCAGAGGGAATTGAGTCCTCTGCATCAGAATCCTCATAGGTAGATAAGGGTAAATCCTGGTCATCAGAGGAAACAGAAATTTCAGAATCTTGGTCAGAAGAATCATAAGCAAATTCAGTCCTAGGTCTCTTAGAGGGGGAAGGTTGGCTTTCCCTGATTAAAGTAATAAGGTCTTCAGCCATTCTTATCATTTGTTTTTTAGGCATAGAAGCCTGACCATGCGGTCTGGGCTTCGGTTATCAAGGCATGGATAGAGTTTTAGGCCATGAAGAAGAAGATGGTGTTGGTTTAATATGCTAGTCAGTAGGCCTGAATACACCCTCAGAAGCCGGTGCCTGCACAGCGTCTCCAGACCCATCCAAGGTAGAGACATCCGCAGGTTCCACCGTTGAAGCATCTCGCGGCATACCGGACTCCGAATGAGTCTCAGCAGAGGCCTGCGAATCTGAAGTAGTGGGTATCAGGGGCTGCGAAAGCGCCTCTCTGAGTACCGGCGAACTGACGACTAGCTTAGGAGAAGCATCGTCGGCAGCTTTGGACCTAGCCGGCCTGTCTCTGTCTTTATCTTTGCGTTTTTTCGGAATGTCGGTAGTCGGGTGGCTTACTGAAGCCATATCTGGGTAATTGAACAGAGTACCAAAATATTTAGAAGCGTAAATATACCGACAACGAATAGTTCGTTGTTTAAATAAGGCACAAAACCGACAGTGAGGTACATCATGATCAGGGCCTAGGCAAGGAATACAGTACGAATGAAAATCTTTAAGAGGTATCTGCTTTCCACAAGAAATACAATTATTAACTTTTACTGACATCGGTTTAGAGCAAGAAAAAGTTTTCCCAACGGGGTTCTTAGCTTTAGTTGAAGACTTCGGTTCTGAATTTCGAAAACGAAAATTTCAGGAGTCTGCCGACCGGCAATTATGAACTGCTTCTGCTTCGGGCACTGCACGGCAAGAAAGACCGATGTAATGGCATCGGCTGCATGCTTTATACCCCTGACTACCTGACGTCATGGAAGATGAGACAGCAACCGGCACAGGACCCAAGACTTTAATAATCAGGCTGACTGAGGGTTACTGCAAGCAGATAACCCAAATGTGATGACTGCAACAGTGAAACACGAAGAACATCTCTTTTTTCCTGGATGAGAAACCTTTTGTGATGAGGTGTGCCACTTTTGGTGTTAAGTTGACTATCGCCTATGTGGTAGTTCATGGGTACAGAGTTTTTACCAGAAGGGATGACAATGCAGTTTTTGGCACTGAGCTTGAGGCCATGGCTTTGACACCAGGCATCTGTCTCAGTGAGGTCCTTTTGTAGGATGTCCACATCGTTAGGAGTTTTCATTATAGCTCCTAGTTTGCAGTCATCTGCGAACTTTGTTAGCCAAAGACCTTCTGTGTTAGCCGGTACTTCAGAGAAGTAGATACCAAACAGGAGAGGACCCAGGATTGAACCCTGTGGTACTCCACCTGTCACTGGTCTGAAGTTGGATTTAGAGTCTGCTACTTTCACAGTGTGGATTCTGTCAGTGAGCCAGTTGGCAACCCATCTTGTGACATAGGGATTTATACCTAGTTTAGTGAGTTTATCTATAATTTCAAAGTGGGGGATGGTGTCAAAAGCCTTGGAGAGATCTAGATAGGCTGTGTGAACCACCTTACCCTCATCTACGGCTTTGGTGACCACTTCAAAGAAGTCTTATCAGGTTTAGGAGACATGACCTGCCTATTACAACCACAAAATGGGTAGGGTCTAGAGTTTGGAGATTACCAATGTCATTGTTTATAAGTTCCATGATGATACATTCCATAGCCTTGCAGACCAGGCTCGTTAGGCTGATGGGGTGGTAGTTCTCAGGGTCTGTGGTGGCTCCCCCTTTGTGGAGTGGATAACTGTCGCCGTGTGCCATTCAGTGGGCACAAAGCCTGAGGTGAGTCTATGATTGAACATGGTACTTAGGTGGGGTACCAGTTAGTTCTGTAGTTCATGTAGAACGCAGCCTGAGATGTTGTCAGGTCCCATGGATGCTGTGTTCTTGGCTTTGGAGAGTGTGTTTTTTACCTGTGCAGCCGTGATTACAGGAACTTTGCATTCTTCCGGTATAGAGATGGGCCCTTTAGGGGGTGAGAGAGGGGTAAAGTTAGCACTGAACCTATCTGCCACGATGTTGGCAATATCAGTTGGTTCTGTACATTTAGTGCCATTGTGCTGTAACTCAGAGCAGATCTGAGTGTTGCCATTGAGTTTCTTGACATAGCTATAGAATGCTTTGTGGTTGTCTTTAGAATCAGTGGCAATTTTGTTTTCATAACTAGCTTTGGAGGATTTTATGAGGGATCTCAGCTTCTTACTGAGGCTGACCAAGGAGTTCCTCCAATCATGAGATTTTACTCTTTTTTGCAACAGTTTCTTTCTTCTGTTGTAGAGTTTGTTTATGGCAGGGGACCACCAGATTGGCTTCCTTTTTTTGAAGGATAGCATCTTGGTTATGTTAGGGATTGCATGATCCATGAACTCGTGTAAGTGCTTATAAAGTGCATTTGTATAGGATTCAGCAGTCATACCTCTATTGCCCGTCAGCATGGGTCTCGTGAAGTTTGCCACTTCTGTCTTAAGAAGTGTGAAGTTGGCTTTAGAGAAATTTTTTACAGTGGTTTCCCTAATGGGGGTGGGAGTGGGATGTGGATGTCTAGGGTGATTAGCTTGTGGTCGGATCTAACCAATGAGGAATTGACCTCTGGTGTGGAACACTGGTTGCCCATGTTGGTAATGACCAGGTCTAGGATATTGCTGCCCCTGGTGGGGGTATGGATAAGTTGATCCAAGGTGCTGGAATTTACGAATTCCAGAAAACGTTGAGCACAAGAGTTGGTACATGAGTAGTTTTCCCAGTTAATGGTGGGGTAGTTGAAATCGCCCATTATTAGGGTGTTGGGTTGTACCCTAATATTTTCCAGTATATCAAGAAATGAGGAGTGAGAATCCTGGGGCATGGTGGGGGATCTGTAGCAAGCTACAATTTGGATTGCGGTCTTGCCCAGAGTTAGTTGCACTTGGATAATCTCGGATGCATTATGCTGAGCAACTAGCCTGGAGATGTGGATATCCTTAATGAATATGGACAAGCCTCCGCCTTTAGTGTTTCAGTCCAGGTTAGGTGGCCGAAAGGTATGGTATGAATTATAGCCTGGTAATGCAGGGGTGCTCTCTGGATCCTTGAATCAGGTTTCTGTCACTGCACAGATGTCAATGTTCTCCATTTTAAGGAGTGCCTCGAGTGAGTGCATTCTGAGGTTTAGACTTCTAGCATTAAGTAGCATTACCCTCTGATTTTGGTTCCTTGTACCTGTTATGGTGGCAAATTTGTCATTTGAACCTTGCCTAAAAAAGGCACTATAGGGGTGGCAAGAGCCTTAACCAGTATCCGGAATCCCAAGGGCGACAGGTGCAGGCCATCTCTGGCAAAGCATCGTGGTTTGTCGATCATGTCATCCCAGGCAGACAGATACTGAATCCCCTTAGAATGATACCAGAAGCTTAGCCAATTGTTGAAGTTAATCATTTTGTCCTTGTACTGTGGTATCATTCTGGGTGATGGCAGGATGCTACGCTGGGCTAGGGTCATACCTGCCTGGGCTACAAGATCGGACAGTTCTTCCATGTTTCTTTTCATGTAGTCCAGGGAGGTATGACTCAGGTCATTCACACCAACATGAACAATGACAGAGTCATATTTGTACTTGTTGTGGAGTGACCTGAGTGCGTGCGTTATGTGGTGGATAGTGGCACCTGACAGGCAGCTGACAGTAACTTTCTCCTTGTTTAGCCTGGTGAGTAGAACATCAGTGTGCCTGACTATAGAGTCACCTATGACTAGAGTGTTGGGTACGTTGTCATGCCTTATGGGCTGTGGTTGAGTGGCACACTGAGTTTGTGGGCTATGTGTCATTTGGGTTGTGTTGGGGGGATGGAGGTTGCTTGCGTTTCTGCTTTGGAGGTCCCTGTTGCTTGGGTAGATTTTTATTGAGAGCCTCTGTGAATATAGGTGTGTGTTTTGTGTTTCTATGTGTGTGTTTTGGTGGTGTAGGTTTCAAGGGACTATGTGATGAGTGTGGTGTGGTGCAAGTGTTTACCTTCTCCTCTTGACAGTCTAGTCCAGTCTTGGGTGAAGAGAGCTTTGCTTCCAGTTTGGCTATATAAGTGCATCTCTCACAGGTTGTAGTGTTGGGTGGTAGGAGGAGAGCCCCCTTTTTCCCATTTTTTTTCTACATGGGGTCGGGGTATCCTGTTAACTGTCACCAACTCTCTCAATTCAGTGCCACACTCCTGCCTTCTTCAACAGTCATGCCTAACTGTCGCAGATCTTCTTTCCCACAATCCATCCACCTCTTTGCTGGATGTCCTCCTCTTACCTTCTTCCTGCTGTCAAATCTTCCTCACCAGACTGTCTTCTGTTTTTCTGCACGTGTCCAAATCACCGTAATCTGTTCTCTTTGATCTTTTCTGCAATTGGAGCTACTCTGACTTCTGCTCTTATATCCACATTTCTTCATCTGTCCCACAGTGTGCATCCTACCATCCTTCTCAGGCACTTCATTTCCATCAACTCTAGCTTCTTCAACTGTTCTGCCTTTACTGACTAGATTTCTCTACCATACAGTAGTACTGGTCGCACCATTGTCTTGTACACCTTACTTTTCAGCTTCTTTGGCATTCTTCTGTCATAGACTACACATGACACTCTATGCCAGTTGGCTGCAGCCCCTCTGATTCAGCTTTGGCCTCTTCATTCAGACTTCCCTTCTCCTCAAGCACCCCTCCCAAATACTTGAAGCTCTTTACCTGTTCCACTTTCTTCCCTTCTATCTCTATTCTCAGCTTATTTTGATTTCCCCAATTTGCTGCCATTACCACCGTCTTATCTGTGCTTAGTTTCATCTCATGTGCCTTCAGATTTGCATTCCATTTTCCTATCTTTTGCTGAAGTTCTAGCTCAGAGCCTGCCTGTAATGCCACATCATCTGCACACAGCAACTTTGCTGATCTGTCCGCTCCAACCTGTTTGCTAATGTAGTCCATCACCAGTATGAACAGCAGTGGATGCAGAGCTGAAACCTGGTGTACACCCACTCCCATTGGGAACCCCTCTGTGAGGCCGAACACTGTTCGTACTTGAGTCATTGGGTCCTTGTACATAGCCTGCACTAATTCTACCAAGGTTTCTGGGACTTCAAACCACCGCAATACTGCTTTCTTGGGATCTTATCATATGCTTTCTCCAAGTCTAGGAATGCTCAGATGGACTCTCTCCTCACCTCTAGCTTCTTCTCAAGTATCTGTCTCACTGCAAACATCTGGTCAGTTCTGCTGCATCCTGATCTGAATTCAAACTACTCATCTCCCATCTTACATTCTACTATTTTGCATAACCGTTTATCAATGCCCCTCTCCAGAACTTTCATGCAATGTGATAGGAGTTTGATACCTCTGTACTGTCCACAGTTGTGGATGTCCCCTTTGTTCTTGTACACTGGCACGAGTATGGTTATTCTCCAGTCATCTGGGATACGCCTTTCTCTCCACACTGCAATTAATACCCTCAGGAGCCATTTCTCCCCTATCTCACCCAGCATCTTTACCATATCTGCTATGACCTCATCTGAGCATGCTGCTTTCCCTGACTTCATTTTCCTTAGTGCTGTTCTTACTTCTTCTAGGGTGGGCACCTCTTCTTCTCTCATTGTAGTTTGTTTCTGGGGCAGTACAGCTTCTGTGGGAGTTTCTTCATTCAGAAGCTGCTGGAAATACTCCTTCCATCTGCCTTTGATGTCCTGTGGAGTGGTGAGCAGGTTGTTGCTGGCATCCCTTATGAAGGGTGTCTGACTACCTTCTCTATATTTCTGTCTTTGCCTTGCAACCAGACATAGTTTCTTTGTGCCACTTACTGAGTCACTTTCCAGAAGCTGGTACAGTGCCTCCCATGCCCTATTCTTTGCTATTGCAATTTCTTTCTTAGCTTCTTTGTTAGCCAACCAGTAGTCCTTCCTAGCCTGGTCAGTCTTTTCTATCCCCCACTTCTTCCTGCACTCTTTCTTTCTTTTGATGACTTCCTGGACTTCAGCATTCCACCAAAAGCTTTCCTCACGAAAGTAGTAGACCCACATATACATATCTACCAATTGCCGAATTCATCTTTAACAAATAGCACAAGAAGCCTTTAAATGCACTGAAAGCTGGCTCCAACATGCTCAACTACTGCTCAACCCTAAACAAATTAACTATTCCTGTTTTACCCCCAACTCACATTACCTTGACAAAAATAACCTCAAAATCACCTCCATAAACAACACTGACATTTTAGTAGTATCTCATACAAAATTGCTTGATATGACCACAGATAACTACCTAAAATTTGACCAACATAATCTAAATGCAATAAAAAAAAACACACTACTAGTTAGGAATCCTCTACCAAACAAAAGACTTTCTCGCAACAAATACAAAAGTGACCCTAGCCAATATTACTTAATACCATCACTTATCTATCTGTCTATATGGCGCACCAATCTTTACAAACCTCCAATATCTGAAAGTATTAAATTAGAGCAATGTTATAACAACAGTGCACACTTTGCTACAAACAAACTCAATCAAACCCACCACTGTACCCAACTAAAAGAACTACCTCATCATCTTACATAAACCCAATAATAAACAATTCTTCAGCCTGCCTAGGTCTCAGTACAATTCTCCAAAATTACATTGTGCAATGTCGCTTAGGATCACATGATAAACAACTCCTTACTATACACAAACCAAAAACATCTGCAGGACACTTCCTACACTCTTAACACAGTAACAAGAAGCTGGGACTCGCTCACAATAACAATCAGGTCATCACCCAACTTCCACATGTTCAAAACTTCCTTAAAAACATTATTAACTAATTCATGGTTCTGCTCACTTTCTAGATAAAGCAAGTCCTTTCCTATTATCCATTATTTTCTTTAACCCCACCTTCATCTTCTAACCCCAGTTTTATCTTACTCCACCTTCTTGCAGCCATCCTCTTTGCTTCCTTCAGCTGTAATAATTTTTAATTTTTCCAACCTACTATCCATCTACCCTTCCTTACTAATATGTCTTGTTCCACTACTGAAAATCTTTCTCACTTTGCTACCAAAATACGTTTCCTTCATATACTCATTTGTAATTTGCAATATCTTTCTCTATAAACTTTATATACACTTTCTATTCCCTTACATGCACATATTCCTTTTACTAACCAATCTTTTATGTCTTTTGTCTCTAACACTCTGTCAACTTTTTAATAATCCTTTCCTCACCTACCTATTGTCTCTTTTTATCACTTTTGAATTCATGCATTTTCCCTTCTTATCCTACCTTTGCTTCCAGCTCTTTCCCTTATCTCTTGTTGTAGTGTCTTTCAGCTTTTTCCCGGTTAGGGGTCGCCACAGCGGAACTCCGGTCCGCTAATGATTGTAGAGGATTTTTACGTGCTGAGTTACCAGCCCTGCCGCACAACCTTCAACGAAGGTACGCCCCTTCACGCATGTCTCCACACAGAAGACGTATCCCTCTCAAATGCACCTCGTTCATTTGTACCGTCATTTTTTCTTTGTGTTGCCAAGTACAAAATTTAGACGCCTGCAGTCTTTGTTACTTTGCACAAAAAATGAGAGCATGTCTCTTGTAATACAAACAAATTAAGGTTAGTTCTCTCACTATACAAGCTTATAATTTCTCTGGTTACTCTGTATCATATTGTACTGTATTATCCTTGTAAAAATGACAATCCATATAGTAAAGTTGTGTAAATTAAACTTCCCATAACAGTAAATGTTTGAATGATCACCGCTGCATTAGCCTTAATTACATGGGTTATAGCCTGCCAAGGATATAACAGCCAGCCAGCTTCCAAAGTTTCAGAGCACCTTCCATGTGCCTAAACTGTCGATCAGCTTAAGCTGAGATGAATAAAAGACAGGTTTGGGTGCAAAGCTCTTCAGAGCTTTCCTGTCAGCAGAGAGAGGGAGACTAAGTTCTGAAAGGACAGTGCTAGGAACAACAAATGATAAGGGGAATGGAGGGAGGGAGTGGATACTGCAGCAGTATGTTCATCATATTGATCATTGCTGCAACAGACTTAGCTATATGGGTAGACTACATTAGCTAACTATATTTGGTAGGTGGAAGGAAAAGAGTCCAGGAGACCCTGGACAGTGGTCCTTGCAGAGCTTGATCTGGCCCTACAGAAGGAGTCAGGCTTATAGTACTTTGTAAAAGTATGTACAGAGGACCAAGTAGCAGCTCCAAGAATACTTCTGGAATCCAGTTCTTTCCAAAAAGCCATAGATGAAGCCAAGGCCTTAGCAGATTGGGTCTTCACCCTACCTGGAAAAGTTCTGTTATAGTGAGTTTAACAAAAGGTAATAGCCTACGAAAACCATTTGGAAATAGTCTGCTTTGATACTGGTTGTCCCTTCTTCTTTCCAGAGAAATGACAATGTGATCAAGACACAAAAAAACTTAAAAGATATCCCAAGTTTGGATGAATAGGGATGTGATGATAAGTATCTTTTAAGTCTAGTTTTGCCAGGAAATGTGAAAGAGGAAGAAAAGGTAACAGGTTGTAAAATTAAATTATTTTGAATTGGGGTACCATCACAAACAGATTTAGGAAAGAAAGATCCAGAACTGATCTTCAAGCATTTTATTTTTTTGATACTAGGAACATCTTTGAGTAAAAAACCTTCCCTACCTGGGAAGGAAGAACTGGTTCTATCACTCCATGGGAGAGCATGTGAGGAAGAACTGGTAGAAACAAAACAGTCTGATTTGGAGAATAAGGAATCACCCCTTGGAAAGGAAGAATTTCCTCCCACCACCATATGCAGCCTTGATAAGTGATTTTCAGAACTATTTGTCTGAAACAATCTGTTGCCAAAGAGAAAATTGGAGATTCAGACTTTTTGACATAAAAAGGGTCGGAGGGAGTCAGAAGGTCTCTTGAACAGTCATTCAAACTTATACTCTCCTTGATTTTGGGAGGTTCAAGACTTTTTTTTTAGAACCCCTTTGCATTTTCTTCTTAAACATCTGTTTACCTATATTTTATTGAGGCTGTCTATTCTGTTTTTTTTGTTACAACTGGATGATAATAAGTCCCTTAGAAAGTTTGGAAAAGGAGGGCTGAAAAATCTTAAAAATTCCATGTATCAGCTTGCTCCTTTCATCACATTTTTGATCACCTCTGGAAAAAGGGGGCCAAACACTAAATCTCTACCCAAGGGAGAATTTAACATCTAATTTTTAACATCATCTGAGAGATTCTGAGAATGCAGCCATGCAAACATCCTGAAAACAGCCCTGGAAGAAGTATCAACAGAACCATATATACACTGTACACAATTAGTAACCTGTGCAACAGAAGAAACTAAGTTATTTAAAGTAGATTTTTCCTCAGAAAAAGAAACTTCAGATAAAACATTCCTCATACTTTAAAAATCTGTCAGAACAAACTTCAATTTATGAGCCTAACAACTCAAAAATTCTGAAAATCAAAGTTGAAGAAGTATATACTTTTTCCCCCAACCTATCAATAATCTTCCCATCCTTATCAGAATGAGTAGAATTGGAATTAAGCAAATGCTTAGAAGCAACAGGATCAACTAAAGTTATAGCTGCTGGGTCAGGTTTGGGAATAGTGCATAAAAAGTGTATAAAAATTTAAACCATTGAGGATCTTTACACATCATATCTGCCTTTTTAGGGGCAAGCTAGCTGACTATCAGGAAAATGGCAGGCAATAGCCCACATATGCTCTAAAGCAGACAGAACAGGAGGAATGGGTGTAGGTTCTAGAAAATCCTTCTGTAACAATTCTTAGTATTTTCTGAGGCACTTAGAAACTTCAGTGTTCTCCCACTGAAAAAAAAGGCACATTCTAGCATTAGCCTCAGAGAAAGAGAACCCCCCCCCCCCCAGGACAAACAGAAACTGAACTCTCCTCTGAGTCTGAATCATAAATCTGAGAGGAAAAAACTACAATCCACTCTGCTACAGGCCCCATGAGGAGCTCAGTGTCTCTCCAACCTAATACCACTCTTAAGTATTCAACTGCGGTACCACCTTTATCATTCTTATAAGAAAAGCGCAGTCCGGGTCTAAACTGTCTGCAAACAGCTAAAGTTAACTTTGAACCTAACACCACTCTTAAGTATTCAACTGCGGTACCACCTTTATCATTCTTATAAGGAAAGCACAGTCCAGGTCTGAACTGTCTGCAAACAGCTAAAGTTAACTTTGAACCTAACACCATTCTTAAGTAATCAACTGCGGTACCACCTTTATCATTCTTAAAAGAAAAGCGCAGTCCGGGTCTGAACTGTCTGCAAACAGCTAAAGTTAACTTTGAGTATGTGTCTACCTGTTTGAGCCAATATTCATTTTCCCCTGGAGAGCACTGTGCTTTGGCTTGTAAGCAGCCCCCACCACACACACACACACACTCAACACTCATCTTCCACATTCTCTCTTATTCTCTTCTGTTAGCAAATAGTATCCATAACTGATCAATACTGTGTGTTTGTTAACTTAAACTGAGACCACAGTAGACTACTGATACAAGGTTATCCTGTTTTTCCACCTGAGAAATGGTTAAGAAATGACTTACAGTTTCAGAGCAGTCCTTGGTCAATTCTGATTGTTTCTCAAACAAAAACTTGTCTTTGCTTTGGCTCATTAGCAGCAGTACAAAGAACTGCCTGCTCACACCCTTGTTCTCCCCTCCCCCTTCCCTATTACCTTAAGCCAATCCCAAATTTAAAAAATATTACCTGTGGCAGGCACCATTTTTAAAACTACAATTCACTCTGCTACAGGCCCCACGAGGAGCTCAGTGTCTCTCCAGTAAGTGTTTTACAACTGTAAATGCCTATTTATGTTGAATTGTGTTAGATATTTTACAACTGTATATGTTTATGTTGAATTGTGTTAGACATCTAATATGATTTATGCTTTATTATTGGAAGTTACTATGGCATGCTAGCATTTTGTCTGCACCAAGTTGTTTTTAGTATAATAGTATGGTCTATTTGCAGAGCTGTACCTTGTTCACTAATGTTATTCATGTAAATGTATTGTGTGTGGACAGCTCATACTGGTGTCTAATTATTTCTATATAATTGTGCTGTTTCTGGTGGATAGAATCACATTAGAGACCCAGGACAGAGTGCTGCTCGCTATAATTTTATCTGTGACTGCATAACTGTCTGAGGTTTCTTCTAACAGATGTTTTTCCAATTGGCTCAGTATCTGCATATACTAGACGTTGCAGTAGCTATTTGCTCAGTTTGTTTTTTGTAATCTTTATAATATATCTTTACCATCTCAAAAGTGCTTACTCCTCTCTGTACTCTTCTTTTCTAGACCTAACACCACTCTTAAGTATTCAACTGCGGTACCACCTTTATCATTCTTATAAGAAAAGCGCAGTCTGGGTCTGAACTGTCTACAAACAGCTAAAGTTAACTTTGAGTATGTGTCTACCTGTTTCAGCCAATATTCATTTTCCCCTGGTGAGCACTGTGCTTTGGCTTGTAAGCAGCCCCCCCACACACACACACTCATCTTCCACTTTCTCTCTTATTCCTTTCTGTTAGCAAATAGTATCCATAACTGATCAATACTGTGTGTTTGTTAATTTAAACTGAGCCCACAGTAGCCTACTGATACAAGGTTATCCTGTTTTTCCACCTGTGAAATGGTTAAGAAATGGCTTACAGTTTCAGAGCAGTCCTTGATCAATTCTGATTGTTTCTTAAACACAAACTTGTCTTTGCTTTGGCTCATTAGCAGAAGTACAAAAGAACTGCCTGCTCACACCCTTGTTCTCCCCCTCCCCCTTCCCTGTTTATTACCTTAAGCCTCTGATTGTTTCTTAAACACAAACTTGTCTTTGCTTTGGCTCATTAGCAGAAGTACAAAAGAACTGCCTGCTCACACCCTTGTTCCCCCCCTCCCCCTTCCCCTTGCCTGTTTATTACCTTAAGCCAATCCCGAAGTTAATAAATATTACCTGTGGCAGGCACCATTTTTAAAACTACAACCACCCTTTGTCACTATCATATGTTCATTTATCAGTTTACTCTGTTACCTGATTGTTTCCAGCCCCCTCATAAGAATAACTAACAGGGTCTCTACCCGCTCGATCCCCACCCTTCCCCCTATTCCCTCCCGCCCCCAGTGATCCCACCTTTATTACACTCACAAACCCCTCCCATCTTTCCAATAGCCAACCACAGCGCTAACCCAACACTACCTCCTCCATTTTCCCACTACTATCACACCTCCTCAACTAACATGTACAAGCATACCCTACCTATGCTCACTGCATGCACTCTCCTTGCATATCTTACATCCTAGCAAAGCTCCATCATTTCCCCACTCAACCACTACCACTGTACTACTACTCACACCACCACTCATGTCTCGCCCTCACGCAGCTTCCCTCCCACCAATTGAAGAACCATCCCTATGCACCTCCCGCATATTCTACCAACTATATTACTCAAACATAAAGCATCCCTACAACTTAACATAGTAACCCTCCCACCATACCTATTACCCACAGAGCACAATCACAAAGTTTCCCTAATAAACAAACACATTCAAAAACTGAGAAAACTAATAACCTCATGCATGTCAAAACTAGCCCTAAGTGGAGACATCCGCCCAAACCCTGACCCTACCATCTCCAACCCCAATCCTCATAATCAGACTAGAAACCACAAATTCTCCCATATCACAGCCAATAGAAAGCCAAGTGACTTCCTTCTACTAAGCCTAAATATTAGAAGTATATCCAACAAAGTCCATGAACTCCATGCCACCATAGACTTGTACTCCCCAGATATAGTCATCCTGACAGAAAACTGGCTAAAACCTCACATTACCAGTGAGCAAATACTCCCTACCGGTTACGGCATACTAAGAGCAGACCGGCTAAACAAAAAAGGAGGCGGTGTAGCTATAATATTTAAACAGCATCTAAACATTCAGATCTTAAAATCATCAGCTCCACAAATAGGCAATGAAGAAATAATATATACCAACCTCAAAATAAACCAAAACAAAACCATCAACATAATTGGATGCTACTTCCCACCTGGCCAAAACATCTCTCCATTAGAAAACCTCCTCAGCTGGTCTACCCACCATCTCCCCCAAGCAACTATCATTTTAGGTGATTTCAATATTGACTGGCAATCCTGTTCTGGCAACAATCCAATCCATCATATAAACCTTCATGGCTTCACCCAACTAGTCCATTCACCAACCAGGATAAATAAAAACTCCAGCAAGCACACTACCCTGGATTGGATACTAGTCAGGAAGAGCCCCCTGTCAAATATAACAGGTTGCTTATCAGATAGCCTCAGTGATCACTCCCCAGCATTCCTACTAAAAAAATACATATACCAAGCTAAACCTGTCATCTACCGTCAAATACATAAAAAACTAAACTTTAACCCACTCACATTCATCTCATCCCTTAAAGAATATAACTGGCATCCCCTAAATTACCTCAGTCTTGATGACGCAGTTGAATTTTTTAATACTACCTTCCTGAGCATCCTTAATTACCATGCCCCCATAAGACTTTCCAGAATGAAAGCACAACCCTCCCCATGGCTACAGAAAACCACTAAGACAGAAATGAAAAACAGGGATAAAGCCTGGGAGCACTGGCGCAAAACCAAAACCCCCTCAACTAGACAGAAATTCCTAGAACTACGCAACAGAGTTAAAAAGCTAATAAAACAGGACAAATTCCAATACTACCAGTCTGCCCTAGACTCCTCCCAACACAGCCCCAAACAATTCGGGTCCTGCATAAACTCCATCCTCCACCCAGGTAAAGTCAGTACCCCTCCTCCTAACATCCCTCACTTCTCCAAAAATATTGCTACCTCATTCAACACACACTTCACACAAACCATACTATCACTAGCTAAACAACACAACCCCCCTCCCCTCCAACCCACACCTTCAACTAGTAATCTCCCCACTGCCTTCTCCTTTTCTCCTGTACCTACCTCCAACATAAAAAAACTCTTAACTAAACTTAGGCTCACCAAATTAGCAGCAGACAACCTCCCAAGTGAATACCTACAAATCGCAGCTGATGCTCTGGCTTACCCAATATACATCTTGATTAACCGATCTCTGTCAGAAAGTTACGTTCCCACACTGTGGAAAGTATCACATATAATTCCCCTCCACAAAGGCGGCCCCTCCACAGAACTAACCAGTTAACACCCCATAGCTATTCTCTCTCCACTCTCCAAAATACTAGAGAGATGCATACATTCTCAGGTCTCAGACTACCTCCTTACTAACAACCTCCTTTCCAATACTCAGCATAGTTTCCGACCAAACTATAGCACTACCACTGCCTTACTCTCCTTTACTAACATTATCCTTCAGCATAAAAACAATGGCTATCTCTCCTCTGCTACTTTCCTGGACCTATCTAAAACATTTGACATGGTCCCACACAAACAACTCATCTCTGTCCTCAATAACCTATCCTTCTCTCTATCAGTCACCAACTGGTTTCAGAGTTACCTGTCTGACCGCCAACAATCCGCTGTATGGCAGAATGACATATCTCCCCAACTACCTGTCTCCATAGGGGTTCCCCAAGGATCCATCCTTGGACCCCTACTCTTCTCTGTTTTCACCAATAATCTAGCCTCTGCCACCAAACATGGCACACTCATACAATACACAGATGACTCAACCATCATCTGCTCAGCCCAATCCCTACCCAAACTGCAAAAAGTCACACAGGAAGCCTTTTCCTCTGTTGAAACTTGGTTATCCGATGCCCAAAAACTACTCATCTTCCAACCCACCAAACATACTCAAAACAACTCTCACTTTAACATCACAGCAAAAGACACCACCACTATATACCCAACTGAACACACCAAATTGCTAGGAGTGGAAATAGACAATAAACTAAAATTTGACATTCACATATCCATGACCATAAAAAAGTCCACAAAAAAACTAGGAGCGTTATACAGAAATAAGCAACTTCTCACTAAATCAGCAAAGATTTCAATACCAAATTCCCACCTTATCTCCACCCTACTTTATGCCTCTCCAATATATACCAACCTAAGGCAATGCGATCTAAACAAGCTAGAGACCTGCTACAACAAAATCGCCACAGGGGCATCCTACCATAGTCACTACTGTCTCTCACTTGCTGAACTGGGCTGGCTTGAACTCCCTCACCTCCTTCAATGGTATCAACTATCACTCGCCCACAAACTAGTAAACCATCCACTAAATGTCCCATCTCTCCAGAATCTACTCCAACCCTATTGCACCACCAGACCACTAAGATCCAGCAACAAAAATCACTTGCAGATAACTAAAGACAATAACTCTGCTGGTGAAACACTATTCTCTTGTGCCATAGCCAAATTATGGAACTCCCTCCCACCCACAATTACCTCCATACCATCATGCACCCACTTCAAAACTTTACTAAAAGTGCACCTAAAAACATGCTGGCTATGCCCTTGCACTCTAATATCACCCACCCCATCCAACCACTACCTTTCTTTCCACCCCACTAACTACCTTGACTATAGCAAGCTCAGATGCTCATAAGCCTAGTACTTACTATACAGCAGGAACTTCTTATTGTAACATTTGTTAATGTCTGTTATGTACTTCGCATATAAAGATTCTAGTGGTCTACTGATGTACTATGTTCTTCATCTGTAAATATGTTTGTAATTAATTGCTATGTTAAATTGTTAATCGCTATGTAATCCAATGTAACTACTGTCTGTTTATTTTAACTGTGGAGCTTTTCTCCCCGGGGCCTCCGCTGAAAATGGAGCTACGTCCAGTCGGACACTCCCGGTCAACAAATGTAAATAAATAAATAAATAAAATTAAAAAAACCCTGTATCCATCCCTGCATCTTCCTGTTCAGATTCAGATTATTGAATATCTTCAGGAAAAGAGGAATCCATTTTTCTTTCACCAGAAACTACTTTACAATAAGGATCAGCAGCCTGAATTAAACCCTGTGTCAGACCCAATAAACTACTCCTAACCAAAGAAAATTGAGGAGGAGTAGATAAATGCTTGCAATTTCTGTTTCTTTTTGACAAGAAAACCGGGGACAACCATGTTACTAATGGCAGCAGCAGCTTCCCTAGGGATGGGCTCAGCATTCTGACACAACACTGTAGCCTTCCTGCTCCCTCTCCCAGGACCAGTAAGAGTGGCTCTCCCTTGCCCACTGAGGGAACCCCAACAGACCAAGAGGATGTGGCTAAACACCAGTCCATAGTGACTCTAGATGCTACACCAGATGAATCCAGGGTAAAGGAACAATGGTCTGAGGTAAGATAAATGGCCACAGCAGAATTACTCAAATGTGGCTAAGGCAAACTGCTAGCCTGTTGTGGTGGCGAAGACAGTTTCCTTAATTTTTTTTGTTTTTGCGTCTGGAAGAAAGACTGACCATGGGACCATGGTCTGTTCCATGGTCAAGCCAAAAAATGGTACCTCTTTCCCAGGGAAGACAAGCAGCAACTGCTGGTAATCACTCACAGTTCACAAATGTTACTTTTTTGACAGAAAAACAAAGTAAACAACACTTCAAAACACTATGCCAGCCCCATAAAAGTAAAACAAACACAATTTCTCCAAAGAATTATTCTTTGAGTTACTCTACACTACTTTTAAACTGACAGAAAAAAACAAGAGCTCTGTTTAAAAGTATATTAGTCTCGAGCCAGTCTGTTAAAACACAACCCTTCCAGCTTTAAACTTACTTTTCTGAGGATAAATATCAACAAAATTAAGAAAATTGAAGTTTTTCTCCCAAAGGGAACTTATCTGCCCATCAAAGGAAGGCATAAGCCAACCATCGAGCCTCAACAACTCAGAGAAGCATACCTTTCGGCAGCAATAAAGCTCTGAAGGGCTTTATGCCGAAACTTGTCTTTTAGCCTGCTCAGATCGAGTTGCCTGACAGTTTGGGTACATGGAAGGTGCACTGAAGCTTTGGAAGCTGGCTGGCTGTCATATTCTATTTTGCTTTTATGTAACATTTTGGAGTTTTTTCTCCACAGGCCTCCACTGAAAACAGGTTATTGCCCAAACAGTCTTTCCTAGTAAACAAATATTAATAAATAAATAAATGATAAGCACACTCATCCCTGCTCCAAGCAGCTGACACACACACACACACACACACACACACACACACACACACACACACACACACACACACACACACTTCAAGATTTGATTTTCACACACACACACCCCTGGGAAAGGCTGGAGCAGATTTACCAGCTATGCCCCCTCTGCCCAGACTATAAAGTAGATACTGCCACCAGAACACTCCAAAGCCAGCTACTCTAATGCTCTCATAAGGGTACCCAATTAGGCTGAGTAAAATGAATACTAATACAAAAGGAGTGGCCACAGTATCACCAAATAAATATAAGTACTCTCAAATGTTAACCTATTCTCTAAAAGACCAGCCACAACAAAAAATTAAAATATATTTAATAATAAATTATAAAAGAACATGAAAATGCTAAATATCTATTTACAATACACTCCAAAGTTCGATAAAAGGAAATATTAAAAATAACATAGATGGAAAGGTTCATTCAAATACAGAAAAACAGTACTACACTATTCTCACTATATTTTCCTGACTGATCTAAAGAATTATTGTCCCCTACTTCACTTACTAAAGGAAGGCAAGATGAAGTGGGTGAGTAGTCTTTCTTTGTCAGGTTTCAAAAACAGACTGCCCTGTCACTTCTGCCACATCTAGTATTAAAATATTATTTCAGTGCTGGATTACAGAATGACATCATATACATCTGGTTCCCACACTACATCCTTTATTTGAAACTGAACCAGACTCTAGCACATATGTGTCATAATACACACCCACAGAGCTTTGTGCTAAGATGTGTTACAGCACCCAGAAGCTATAAACCATTTCCTAAACTTCCACCCTTCCAAGGTAGCAATTAGTTCACCACTAAGGACAATACAGTAGTATTCCTAGTCCTGGTTTTCACAGATATTTTGCCTCTGGCTGCAATCAGAACTGTAAGATACAATCTTTATGGCCTAAACCAGGTAAATTAATTTCACATTATTTTTCAAAGTTAGCTAGACTGAGATTGACCTCTTCTCTTCCAGTATCCTCTTTTACAATATATTCATTTCAACAGTTACAATACAGTCTGACATACAGGTGTATTTCTTTTCTGTCCAGCAGGACCCACTGTTGGTACATTTTTAACACAAGCAGCTTTACAAATACATTTTCAACACAAGCACCTGTACAAATCAATTTGATATACAAATGGCATATAATTCTTTACAATATTCCAGCTAGCTATGCTGGTATTGTTACACATCCACTGCTCTACTTCTTCTGGCATAGCTGGCAATACTTCACATCATCACAATATCAGCACAGTAAAAAGGTCACACAAGCCACTTAATAAAAATTCCAAGAAAGACCCAGCAAAACTAATAGCTTCACTGTATAATACCTTAAATCTCCTATAGTGCGGGCTCCATGGGATATATGCAAATGACCCCTTAAGCCTTGCAAACAAGAGGAGGATGAAAACAAATAGCAAAGCTTGAGTGCTGCATCCTCTACTGACAATGAAGCAACATGCTTTATTAGACTATTAACAGTTAAAGAAGTGTGGTAAAATGGTTGTGAGGTCTGGCTCTGTTGCGCAAAGATAAGGCTCATCCCAGACAACACAATTTGAAATACTGCCTCAGCTGCTAGAGGAGGTTAGAGAGACAGAATGGAAATCAGCAGACAAAGCAGGTTCATCTGTTCTGGAGGGAAGGAATGGCAGTTTCCGTCAACAAATCACTACCATGAAAGAGGAGACACACATGGCATTACACAGCCTAAGACCAAGGATGTGATCTTGGTGATCCGTTGGCAAAAACAGCAACCCTCACAAGCATGTAGGTGGAAACACGCACACATGCATGGGGAGGGCAAAGTATGCCTCAAACTTATCCAGGTGCTCATGTCAATTATCAGGGTGGGGTTCAGACTTCTCTCGAAATGCTGTTACTGCCTGGTAGATGCTGGTAAAGGCATAAAGCACCTATGTGGCTGTCTGGATGATGCCCCCCCCCCCCACCCAGATGTCTTTCAGCACAATAAAGTAGATACTCAGTTAAGAATTAAAGGAATGAAGACCAGTAGATGGAGGCTTGATGGTCAGCAGGAATGGATGCATAAGACATGCAAGAAAAAAACTTTGTTGTATGGAAGCAACATACAACATTTTGCTCTTGGTTGAAAACACACTGCTTTCATAAGGAGTGTTGATCACACAGAAGCAGCATACAGGATATTGCTCCTAAGTAAAAAATACAGTGCTTTCACAAGCACTGCTGAATGCACGGAATCAACACACAGCCTTTTGCTGTTAATTAAAAATAAACAATTCACAATGATTTTGCAGAGCTCTTGATCTAATGGAAGCAATACACAGACAACACATAGCTGCTGGGGGTCAATACACAAATAAGCTGATGATTAAGTTTGAGATGAAAAAAAAATCTGTCCCTGATAGCAGAGGTGCAACAAACAGCATGTTCCACCGTACTATAACATAAATAATGAACTGTAAGCAATAACGCATTATAACCGAAATGCAAGAAACATGGCTGCAATAAACAGAATGTCAAGTTTATTACTGCAGCCTAATAGATAAAACCTACAGCCTAATGAAAATAGTCATATGAACATCTGTAGCTATTATGTGCTGCAACATCAAAGGCTTTCCTTTCCATAACACTTTTCGGTGGCAGAAAATCAAGCAATTATGCTATAGGTCCTGTGACAGGTCTACTACTACAGCCTAAGGGAAAATAGCTATGTCCTAAAGGAAAGCAATCATGCTAGCACCTGTAACTGTTTTAGTCCTGCAATTTCAAACATTTATGCAACATCAACAATTAATGGCAAATCATTTTGAAAAACTGCATAATCCTCATGCTGGCCACTTCCTTGAAGCAATGTGATAAACCTGCACATACACAAGCCAACACAAAAAAGATAAGCAGACACAAATTATTTTGAGGCATATGCACTCATGATCTTTTTTACATCTTTACATTAGTAGTTACCTGAAGGTTTTGTATTTGGTATGCTACTCTGAAAGAAGAGAATGAGTTACAAATGCATTTTGAAGACAGTTTTCCCCCTGACACTGTGTATTCAAGTCATTTCTTGATCTGCTTTGTAACAGATGAGCTACAGATTTCACTGGACACCATACAGAAATAAGTAAACAGTGAAAATGCCTATTTTGGATTAGTATGGTTTTTAAATTATCATTTCAGTTTTCTAAAATTCTTGAATATTCACCCTGTTGTGGTTTATTTGTTTTGTTACAAAGCAGAATTAGAAAAAAGGAGTGTGCACTTAACTCACTAATATAGTGTGCGTGTGTGCGTGTGCGTGTGTGTGTGTGTGTGTGTGTGTGTGTGTGTGTGTGTGTGTGTGTAGCCTAACATACACTCAAAATGGAAAAAGGATTCAAATTCTGAATGCATTTCATATTCGGTGGCAAGGATAATCAGAAAAATGGCTAAAGAACTGGTTCACAAATTATTGTTCTTTAACGTTTTAAGTAAGACAACAAAGTACCCAAAAGAAAAGGTCACAGCCTTTTAATATGTCATAAAAGTCAAAATATGATACACAATGAGAAGCAGAATGCTTAAGAAGAGATCCGGGAAACTACAGGAATGCTCAAATATGTTTCACACACTGGCATATAAATAATATAAATATGTATGTTGTTTGTCTTTTCAGCTTTTTCCAGGTAAGGGGTCACCACAGCAGAACTCTGGTCTGCTAATGATTGGCAGTAGAGTTTTACGAAATGCCAAGGTGCCAGCTCGACGCCCAACCTACAACGAAGGCATGCCCATTTACGCGCGCATGTCTTTTGAATGCTACCCAACCGCGGGGAGGACATGCAGACTCCACACAGAAGGCACTCCCAAGCCACGCCAAGAATCGAATGGGAGAACCTCTTGCCGTGAGGTAACAACGCTACCGCCATACCACTGCGGCTACAAATAATATAAACATGTATAAATACCTATATATACATATACATATACATATATATATATATATATATATATATATATATATATATATATATATAAATATATGTGTGTGTGTGTCTATGTATGTATACATATATACATATATATATATATATATATATATATATATATATATATATATATATGTGTGTGTGTGTATGTGTGTGCGCACGTGTGCGTGTATAAATATTTATATATAAATATATACATATATATGATAAAGGATAATGAGGGAAACATACTCACAAGCGAGGAGAGTGTGTTGAGGAGATGGAAAAAGTACTTTGAGGGGTTGATGAATGAAGAGAATGAGAGGGAGAGAAGGTTGGATGATGTAGGGATAGTGAATCATGAAGTACAATGGATTAGCAAGAAGGAAGTAAGGATAGCTATGAAGAATGGAAAGGCTGTTGGCCCAGATGACATACCTGTGGAAGCATGGAGGTGTTTAGGTGAAATGGCAGTGGAGTTTTTAACCAAATTGTTTAATGAAATCTTGGAAAGTGAGAGGATGCCTGAGGAATGGAGAAAAAGTGTTTTGGTACTGATTTTTATGAATAAGGGTGATGTGAAGAGTTGTAGTAACTACAGAGGGATTAAATTGATCAGTCACAGCATGAAGATATGGGAAAGAGTAGTGGAAGCTAGGTTAAGAAGGGACGTGATGATTAGTGATCAGCAGTATGGTTTCATGCCGGGAAAGAGCACTACAGATGCGATGTTTGCTCTGAGAGTGTTGATGGAGAAGTACAGAGAATGTCAGAAGGAGTTGCATTGTGTTTTTGTAGACTTAGAGAAAGCATATGACAGGGTGCCTAGAGAGGAGTTGTGGTATTGTATGAGGAAGTCAGGAGTGTCAGAGAAGTATGTAAGAGTGGTACAGGATATGTACGAGGGTAGTGTGACAGTGGTGAGGTCTGCTGTGGGAGTGACGGATGCATTTAAGGTGGAGGTGCGGTTACATCAAGGATCAGCTCTGAGCCCTTTCTTATTTGCAATGGTGATGGACAGGTTGACAGATGAGATCAGACAGGAGTCCCCGTGGACTATGATGTTTGCAGATGACATTGTGATTTGTAGTGAGAGTAGGGAACAGGTGGAGAATACCCTGGAGAGATGGAGATATGCTCTAGAGAGAAGAGGAATGAAGATCAACAGCACTAAGACAGAATATATGTGTGTGAATGAGAGGGACGATAGAGGAATGGTGAGGATGCAGGGAGTAGAGGTGGTGAAGGTGGATGAGTTTAAATACCTGGGGTCAGTAGTTCAGAGTAACGGTGAGTGTGGAAGAGAGGTGAAGAAGAGAGTACAGGCAGGATGGAGTGGGTGTAGAAGAGTGTCAGGAGTGATTTGTGACAGACGAGTACCAGTAAGAGTGAAAGGGAAGGTCTACAAGAGGGTAGTGAGACCAGCTATGTTATATGAGTTGTAGACAGTGGTATTGACAAAAAGGCAGGAGTTTGAGCTGGATGTGGCAGAGTTAAAGATGTTAAGATTTGCACTGGGTGTGACAAGGGTGGACAGGATTAGGAATAAGTATATTAGAGGGTCAGCCAAAGTTGGAAGGTTTGGAGACAAAGCCAGAGAGGCAAGATTACATTGGTTTGGACATGTGCTGAGGAGGGATGCTGAGTATATTGGGAAAAAGATGCTAAGGATGAAGCTACCAGGTAACAGGAAAAGAGGAAGGCCTAAGATAAGGTTTATGGATGTGCTGAGAGAGGACATGCAGGTGGTTGGTGTGAAAGAGCAAGATGCAGAGGACAGGATGAAATGGAAACAGGTGACCCGCCATGGCGACCCCTAACGGGAACAGCCGAAAGATGATGATATGTAAACATATATATATATATATATATATATATATATATATATATATATATATATATGCAAACATATATATATATATATATATATATATATATATATATATATATATCTGCACACACACACACATGACATATACACATATATATATAGATTCACTTTATAATCTCGAAATACTAAAATACCAAATTTTTGTATCTCGAGACTATAAAGCTGAAAGCCCAGAAAACCGACAACCAAAACCGTGAAATTCAAAATCGCGATCATTCACAAACACACACCACCACACAAACAAGCACACATACACCTACCTAATTATACTAAAACAAACAAAACAGCACACACAAACACAACACAGCAAACAAACACACCTACCTTACCTATTAGCAGGGAGGTAAGCCCCCCGCACCTCCCCACACCCCCGCTACTTATATATATACTAACTCTGAGGTCGCACTAAACACACAAACACATAAAACTCACCACTACACACACACTAAAATCCCTACCCAATACCCTTACAAGAACACCACTTACCTGAATCCCAAGCTAAAGCTGCAAACCATACCACACATCACAAACAGGACAACACAATGGCAGATTTGACATTTCCGCATTCGATATTATGCAGTTTTGCGTAACTGCACTTTTGACTTTATAGTCTCTAAATGCTAAAATTCGATATTTTAGTATTTCGAGATTATAAAGTGAAACCATATATGCGTATACACACACACACACACACGTACAGTTACACTTATGCTCAGCTGGAGGAACACTAGAGAGGTAGGGTTCTACAGACCACCACAACATAGAAGTTAATAGTACTTGGTGACCTAACTGTAGTATAGCAATAGGAAATTATAGCATTAGCAGCAATATAATTTTGTCATACTTGTAAATATAATTTTTGGCTCCCATTTCTTAAGGTTGTGGTCCAGAATGAGAGAGAGTAGAAATAGTCCAGAAGAGAAAAATGAAACAAAATCTGAAACACTTAGATGTGTGCAATCAGCAGATAAAAATGAATGGAGAAAATAACAAAAACATTCAAAAGATTCATTGCTTATATGAGAAGAAATGCTGAAAAAAAATATTACCAAGCAAGTAGACATGCTGAGATGTTGGAAAGATGGGAAAAAGAGAAACAGGCCAAAAAGACAGGCAGATTCCTAGAGTGTTTTTAGGAGAGCTTTTGAAGATAAAAAATGTAGATTATTTTTCAATAAAGTCATATTCACAAAGGAACTGCTGGAAAACAGAAAGAAGAAAGTGAGAAAGAAATTACTGCAGATCAAGTTCAGACTGAAATGCAAGTGAATGGAAGGAAACTGAATAACCATAGTGAAAAAAAAAGAAATCTTCAATAAATGTGATGCCTTATGTAAAACATAGTTTAATGTCTCCTTTATGTTTGGGTGCATGAAGTTGTCTTAGCAATTATTTTATCCTTTGTCAAATGCTCTTAGATTTTGTAGCTTTCTACAAAACTGATGATAATACCAATGTCAAATTATGAAAATAGCACAAGATTAAACAGAACACTGCAACTTCAAAGTATTAAGGCAAGCACTGTACTAAAATATGTAGTGTTTTCTTATATATGGCACACTATACACTGACAAATGCCTGTTCCAAATTATACAAGAAAAGTGTGAAAAACAAGTGTCTGTATATGACTACTGATGCAGCAGATTGTAAATAAGTAACCTATCTCATAGTATGTTAAACTTGAGAGAAACGAAAAACAGCTGTTAGCCAATTTTAGCACTACATTTGGCAAAACAGAATAAACAGAAGAAAAACTAATAACCATCTGCCCTGCCTGTGCCCTCAGCAGGTGCATGTTGCATTTATTATCTGCTACTGCTGTAATAAAAGCAGTAATGTTTATTTTTTGTAGAAAGCTGCACTATTCAGGACAAGGACCAAAGTCCAACCAGTCAGTTGTGCTCTGCCGATCAGTGAAATTAGGTTGTGTTGGATGTACAAAAAGAGGAGTAACATTTCCCAGGTAAGGAATAAAGTTACTGAGAAAGTGGCACTTCAAGAATACTCCATTATTTAACCCACTGATGACATCTGCTCCATTTTATATTCATGCCAAACTTGTAACTCTCATCACATTAAGGATCAAACAAATCTAGAAACATATCAAGTCAAAACTTTGATTCAGATAAACAGTAGTGCCGCAGATCTGAACAAAAATAAAACTAAAAAGCATTTTTCCTCAGAAAGTATCTCTTTAATGTAAATCAATACTATCTGTAAAACTCTCACTATTTATTTTTTTTTTTATTTTAACATTTGTTTACAAGGAAAGTCAGACTGGGACAGAGACCATTTTCAGTGGAGGGCCAGGGAGAAATGCTCCAGACAATAATAATCTTTATGCCACTTCTATTCTTATAGGGACACTAAAATGACTAAATACTCATCTCTGTTAATTTGCACTACAGGTCCATTTGGTCTTCCCAAAGTTGTTGCTTTACATGTAACATCTTCTTGTCTTGCCTGCACATATTTAAAAAATGAACCTTCTCTTAATTATCTTGTATACTTTCTGAAATGCATCTTTAAATAAAAAGCCAGTTACCATGACAAGCACTTGGATCAGTACCTGCAGTACCATGTACTAATTTCATTTTTGAAGTGCAAACATTTCTGCCTTCAGCAGTACACTGTTAACCACAGCAAACCCTAACGGCCATTTAGTTACAATCTGCTTAATAGCTACAGACTACTTAACAATTTAAAGATAATCCCAACAAACCTTAATAAATGATGGCAGCCTTCCACAGTAGCTTTATGACTACAATTTGCAAAACCAATTGGTCTTTTAGGTCAGAGAGCAGTCAACAATATTTTACTATGTCCACTTTCAAGCTATGTACAACAGCAATCCTGTAAACATTATGTGTGATTATCTCTGAATTGTATGCCTCATTTTATCTTGATTCAGAATGCAAATCAAAATTAAAAGCATGCTACGTTTGTATCCAATGTGCAGTGCTGAAGGGTTACAGCACTAATCAGGATTTCCTACAAAAATGTTCATCCTACTAGTGCCTGGAGTGAAAATGTACTTGAAAGCCTTATAAGTTAGCACAGTAGTGATGTGAAGTTTTATTGAAGAAAGGCCAAAGTGCAAACTAACAAAACTCATTCTCATTCAATTACTGAAATGTATAACATTTACTTTAAACCATTATCTTACACCCACCACTAAACACACCCTGTCTACATCCTTTCTCATACCCTCCCTTCTCTATGGAGCTCCACTCCTAACTAATCTACAATCCTCTCTGAAAACTCAACTCTCATGTTGTTACAACAAAATCGCCAAGTTCGCTACTAGCCATAAGTCTTCCACTCACAATTGTTCCTCTCTCCATAAACTAAACTGGCTAGAACTACCTAATCACCTTATCTATACCCAACTCACTTTAGCACACAAGCTCATTCTCAACCCCTCACTCTGTCCCTCCCTCTCCTCTGCCTTTAAAATGCATCTACCTGACAGAGTACTACGGTCCAATAACCAAAATCTTCTAGAAATATACAAACCAGCTCGCCCCCCAGGCAAACACCTTCTATCCTTTAGTCTAGCACGACTCTGGAACTCCCTACCACCACACATTCGTGCTACCCCTACTTACTCTATCTTCAAAAAAAACTCTTCACTCATACCTAGTATCCCAGTGGGAATGCTCCAGCTGCCATCCCACATAACTCACACTGCCAATTTTCTTTTTCCCCCTTTTTCATTAACATTGCTCCTTCTAACTTCTCCTCAAACTCATAAACTGTTTGTTATTTACTTGCAAACTGGATATTATTCTAGTCTACACCTCTTACTTCAAACTTCCTATATATTAATGTTCCTGTATAGATCTTGTAATCATTCCTTAAAATTCTGCACTACCTGTTCATTTATCTAAAACCTATACTGTTTGCAATGTTTGTTCTTGTCTAATCTAATTGTATATTTTCAATCTATGTCATATTGTTATATTAATTGGTCTGCGCTATATTATAACAGATGTAAACTTATTATCTACATCTTTTTGTAACCTTGATTGTTTATGGAGCTTTTCTCCCCAGGACTCCATTGAAAACGGGTTCACTTTGGCCCAGTGGACTATCCTGGTAAACCAACTGCAAATACATAAATAAATAAATAAATTCAACTACTTCAACACCAGACAAACGCTTGCCACTATCTACTCCCCTCACTAATGTATGGCGCTCCTCTATTAACTAACTTATCTGCCACACTCACTTCAAAATTGGAAGTCTGTTATAATAATATTTCTAAATTTGTCACCAAAGTCAAATACTCTTCCCATCACTGTATTGCCCTTAATTTGTTACACTGGCTTGAACTCTCCAACCATCTAGACTATCTTCAGATTACCACAGCCCACAAACTAATCTTTCAACCCTCTAAGTGCCTTGCTCTATGCAACATCCTTCTCCCCTACACCCCTCCGAGAACTCTCGGATCTACTCACCAAAACCTAATCTGTGTCTGAAAACTCAGTCGCCCTGCTGGTCATCTCCTGCTATTCTTTTCCTTAGCAAAAAAATGGAATTCTCTTCCTTCCTCTCTGAGGACCTGTGCAAACTGAAAACTTTAAATCTCAGTTACATTCCTACCTTTACTCTAACAGAAAATGCAACTGCATTTTCCCCACCTAGTCCTATAATTCGCCCTCCACCTCTAAACCCCTCTCCAGCTATGATTACTAGCCTCTCTAGCTATGATCTATAGGCTACCACACATATGTAAATATTGTAAATATCAAATTTGTACCATGTACCTAAGAATTTACACCTGTTCTCTAACATGAAATGTAACTGTAAATTGGTCATTAATAATATTGTGTCTGTATCTAAAGGTAACATGTAATTAAGAAATTACACCTGCTCTCTAGCATGAAACATAATTGTAAATTATTGTTCTTTCTATAGTGTATCTGTATCTTAACTTTGCAACATGGAGCTTTTCTCCCCGGGCCTCCACTTAAAACGGGCTCTCTGAGTCCAGTGAACATCCCCGGTCATCAAACTGGAAATAAATAATAAATAAATAAATACTGAAACATATACCATTTACAGAGCTGACATTCAAAATATAAGGAGTCTGTAGAATTTCAAGGCTTCACCTCAAGTTGAAATTTATTTTTTCACCTTCCTTTATAAAATGCTTTTAGAATTTTTCTTCTAAATGAGTTATTTAAGTGCATTTATACTTCCAGCAGAATATGTTGTTTTTATCATTTATGCCTCCAGCAGAATATGTTGTTTTCATCAAATGCTGGGAAAGATTAAGCTTTATGAACACCCCATGTTAATCTTTTGACTGCTTACACATACCTATTTAGGCACTTTCTGAAGAAGTTGAAATTGCTTGCTGGATCTGTGTTTCCAAAAGAAACTCCTGGGACACAGTCCTCACTACAGTAACTAAGTATAAAATGCTAAACACTGCGGTTCAAAGTTACGTAGCTTACAACAGTCCCTGCTTTCACTATTTTCTTTTACTCCATTTACACAGTCTGTCTGTTCACCACATAAGTGGACTTTTCAGATATTTGACTTTTAACCATGGCCAAATCTATTAAAGTTATTAAAACAAAATGCAACAGAGTACAAAATTAAGGTACAAACACAAACATTATTTTTACTGACTATAGAAAGTTTACCAAGTCGCATAAAGATTCTGAGTTTTAATTGTTACTCCAGGCATTATCCTAATGATACATTCAGAGTTCACTTGTCATGTTAACCATCAGAAAAAAAGAAAAGAAACTTAATTCAAGTAACCTGTTTTGATATTTTATCACATGACCTGAACCACTTTAATGCTTCAATACTGGCTTCCTTCCACAAAGACTATTTCCACTTCACTGCATGATGTCCAAAGCGTGATGTGGATCTCAAGCTGTGGCTGCAATATAGCTCTCCAGAAAATGAATGCACCCTCCACCATCATGGATGAAGTACCCTCAGAAATTTACACAGTACCATGCTGGCAGTTGCTAATGCAAAAAGATATTTTAGAAGAGGTTCGCCATTCACTAAGTTGTCAAGGTAATTTTATTTTGCATCACACTTAAGAGAATCACAACATGGCACTGTCTATTTTAACTGTGAACAGCAAATATCAAAAATCAGAAGTCGGGTTTTGCTGTCATGCATCAACATAAATGTCATTAAAAAAGTCTAATTTATACTGTAAGGACTTCCTTTTTGCAGGGAGGGCTGCACCACCTCATGCATCCTCTGTTTGGGGTGCTTCAATCTTGCCCACACACTCACCTACATAAATATAACTGACAACACACTACCTCAGAACAAAGCAAATACTTTGGTTTTCCAAAAAAATCTATGTATTCCCTCTATTCAGAGGTAGTGCAAAGAGTTACTATACTTAACAAATGTAAGAGGGTGTTGCCACGCACAACAGAAAGTGTAAAAGGATTCTTTATTTATACAATCATCCTATTTACAAATTCATATATGCAAACCCAGTTATTTACTAATATTTACATTTACACTATATACAGACAACTCCAGTTCATCTTATACAAGAATTCTACATTTACTGTATGCACACATTCATATTTTTCTTCTCATTCTCCACTTTCTTGTGACACAGCCACTATTTTATTATCCTAACAATTTCTGTTGACAGCCCAGTGGTGCAGAGAAGTAAAGCCAAGTCTATTGCCCAGGAGAGTCAAGTTCAATTAGCAACTCAGCCGACTTAATGGTGCTGGCAAGAACAATGGACAGTGCCTATCCTGGTGGCGGGGGGGGGGGGGGTGTTACAAGACAACTATGCCTGCTGCATTGGTGTTGTGGGATGGTGGTCACTACTAGGGTAGTGCAGGGAAGTGGAGCCAACCCTAACACTGCCCCTTCCCCCAACCCTAACCCTACACTTTAATATCATTAAAATCTTACTATAACACTGCCATAACACAAGACAGACTCAGACACACAAACATTCACAAACACACTCACAAACTACATCAATCCCCTAACCTAACCCTTTCCCTAAAATACACAAGCTTACATGCAAACACACAACACCCATCCTTCACTCATCCCAGACCCTAACCCTAACCTAACTCACACACACACACTCTGTCACTCCCAAACCATACCTGTATTGACATTCCATACTATCAACATAGCCACCATTCTGTTATCCATGCTGACGACATTAATCACACACCTGCATTTGTTTGTTGAACAAACGAACATTCAAACACAGGGGAACCACGTATATATATATATATATATATATATATATATATATATACACACACACGCATACACACACACACACAGTATGCCTTTACAGGAAACCTCCACAAAAAATCTGAACAATTTTCTATAACCGCAAACCTTCTTTACTTCCCACCTAGAAAATGCAAAGAGGAACAGCCCTTGTGCAAAATGACATTTATCCCACTTTATAGTTTTGATTTTCTTGCAGTATGTTGAATGTATCTGTTCTCAAACATGTGACATTTTGCATCTGTTCATCCTGCAATCAGCAGTATGAATGAACCACACTGTTCTAACACATACAATGGGTTTTAAGCTGGAGTCACTGTTTTTAAATGTAACTGTAGCAAGTTTTCACTACATTTTAATACCACTACTTAGATTACAGGTTTCACTGTAGTAAAAGTGCAAGTTTCACTGCTGTAGGATTTATTTTAAACCTGTAACTAAGGATTTAGCTATTTTGTAGCTTTAAATTTGTAAATTTAACAAATGAACAGAATTAACACATTTATACTGATATTTCCTAGATGAAATGTTTACCTTTAAAATGAAGGAAAGAGTGGAACAAAGCATTCTGCAACCCAAACTTAAGATTTTGCAGAGCAAACACCAAATACTAATTTTACATATCAGCAAATTTCTCCCACATAATGCATATGCTTACCATTGGACTTATTCAGCCTCATCATTTACAAGATTTACAAATAAAATATTAATAATAAATAATAAATAAATAAATAAATAAATAAGATTCAATATTGTCAGTTTACAGTCATCATTTACAGTATTCAGCTACTTAGTAAACTGCTGTGAATTCAAATGTAAGCCACTGATATGAATAAAGCAAGGACTCTTGAGATATCATCTATGTCGGTAACAACACTTCTTGGTCTTTATAGTTATTAAGAAAAACAGTTAATGTGTGAAATCTGTTCACATGATTTTTATAAGGTCTTTCAAACAGAAGCACTATCTACGGCTGCCCCAATCCCCAGGTGAGAATCATCAACAGTTAAGACTGATGTAACTCTTTTTTTTTTCAAAACAGGTTTATTGTTTTAACATATAAGAGAAATATCATAACAATTTTATACAAGTAATTAAAAATAGGTATTATTATAATATTCAACAAAACAACTAAAGTATTTACAAAGACATCCACTACAATCAGATCAATTAATTAAACTAAAATACCATGCTATTGAAATTAGAATTTTTTTAACAAATTTTGTAAATTATCCCATACAATATAATAAGATGTTTTTCTATTTGTTCTTGTCCTAATTGTGTTTATTTCCATATGGCACACTATATTCATAACATTTTTAAATTCATTGAACGAAGGAGGTGTATCTGAAATCCAATTTCTAGTTATTATTTTCCTAGCCACTGCTAGAATAGACCATAACAAGGGAAGCTTAACCTTTTAACACTTTGAGGTACAGGTGTGTTGAATAATATAAGAGATTTAGAAATAATGAAATTATCTGTAAAAAGAGCCTGCAAAAATTCATTAAATGACTTCCAGTATTATTTCAATTTTATACAGTCATAAAACATATGAGCCCAGTCAGCATTAATTTCTACATTACATCTCTTACATAAATTATCTTTATTATTTATTTTATTCATCATCAAAGGTGTATAAAAAGATCTATGTAAAAATTTCCATGTATAAAGTCTCCAGACAATGGAAGACGTAGTTCTATAAGTAGATTCCAATATATATTGTTTATCTTGTTGATTTGGTGGGTCCCCATTAATAGAAGTGAAATAATTCCAGTATGAATCTACACTGTAAAAAGTTTCTTGTCTGATAATTTTATGTATGTATGAAAGTTTACCTTTATCAGAAACTTTATGTTGTAAATTTAATATCAAGTAATCAATCAGTGTTGGAATAGATTCTTTAACTGTTATAGACATTAGATCTATTTTATTAAGGAGATGTTGTCTAAAGGTCTGAACCTCTAACCATCAAGTTTCTCTTAGATCAAATTCTTGTTTTAAGAAATCTGGATTTTTAACTTTATTATCAGATATCAACTGATACCAGTACTTTAGATCATTATCTATAGCTAAATGAGTTCCTTCAGAAGTAGATGACAAAAGCATACCCTGAGTATACATTATAGGGAATACAATAAAATTCCATTCCCTATACTTAGGGTGCATGAATATAAAGTTACAATAGCTAATAATAATATTTAATGGGTAACAAACCATATTTTTAGGTGTAATAGGTGAAGTACAAAATTCCTTTAGTAACCATAACATGGAGTTATTTACAATCATATTTTTATGTGTTAAGGAGATTTTCATGAAGTGCATACTAATTAGCTCCCAATAATCTTTCCATTTTGCGACATATGACTGATCTATTAATAAAGTAATAACTTTTACAATAGAAGAGATAGTATATAAATTAAAGTCTGGAAAAGAAATACCCCCTTGAGACCAGCTATTAGTATGTTTCTTTAATGCAATCCTAGGTCTATTAGGTGCCCATAGGAAATTTAACATTAGTGTATTCAGTTTCTTGATAATTATTTTTGTAGGTGGAAGTATTATTGATTGTATTAAGTATAAAATCTTGGGGAATATTATCATTTTAATAATTGTAAGTCTCTCCTCCATAGTAAAAACATATTATTCCAGGTATTAAAAAGATTTTGTATATTAAGAAAACAGGTATTATAATTATTATATATAATAGATTTAATATCTTTAGATAGTCTTCTTCTTCTTCTTTCGGCTTTTTTCCCGGTCAGGGTCGCCACAGCGGATCACCTTGTCCGCACATTGAATGGCAGTGGAGTTTTACGGTGTCGAGTTGCCAGCCCGGCGCCCAACCTTCCACAGAAGGCACACTCACACGCACACCTAGGGCCAATTTAGAGTGTCCAATCCACCTGCAGCATGTCTTTGGGATGTGGGAGGAAACCGGAGCACCCGGAGGAAACCCACGCGACCACAGGGAGGACATGCAGACTCCGCACAGAAGGCACCCGAGCCGAGGATCGAACCGGAGAACCTCTTGCTGTGAGGCGGCAATGCTAACCACTGCACCACCGTGGCCGCCCAATATCTTTAGATAGTATTATACCTAAATAAGTTATCTGACCTGAATTGGGTGCATATTTAGTAAAATCACTAATGAGAATATTGTTTTGTGTATATATAGGTAGTATTTTAGTTTTTTCTTCATTGAATATTAAACCAGAAATACTTTTAAAATTCATCATTTTATCAAATAGAGACTGCATAGAAGAATTAGATCCTGCTGATGTAATTAGAACATCATCTGCAAAAAGTTGAATTTTGGATGTTGTATTTTCATCTATTTCAAAACCATCTATGTCAGTACTGTTTCTGATCAAATTAGCCCAAGGCTCCATTACTAAAGTGAATAATAGTGGAGAAAGTGGACATCCTTGTTTTGTACCTTTAAGAATGGGTATTTTTTGTGAAACATATGTTCCTACTTTAATACAAGCCAACGTTCCTTTGTATAAATGCTCAATTAGATTTACAAATGCATCTGAGAAGTTTGTGCACTTCATTAAGGTAAACAGATAGTCCCAACTTACTGAATCAAATGCTGAACTTATATCAAGACTAATAAGTGTTAAATCTTTCTTTTTCCTATTTGCAAAATCTATTAATGTTAAAGTTCTTCTTATATTATCAAAAGTATTTCTATTTACAATGAAGCCTGTCTGATCTATATCCATAATGCCGGGAATGATTGTCTTCAATCTATCAGCAAAAATACTCATAAACATTTTATAATCAACATTAAGTAATGAGATGGGCCGATATGAAGAACATCTAGTTGGATCTTTATTAGGTTTTAAAAATGGCGAAATAAATGTATATTGCCAAGATGGGGGGGGTTATTAACTCAGTTTGGGCCAAAATAAAAACCTTATGTATTAATGAATATGTACTTTTAGAAAGGATTTTATATATCTCTGGTATAATACCATCATTACCCGGTGCTTTGTTTGATTTAAGCTTATTTATTTGTGTAATAACTTCTGTATATGAAATACTCTTGTCCAATAGTTTAATCTGTTGTTTATTAAGCTTTTTATTCATGTTTGTGGTTATAAACTCCTTTATTTTATCTTTAGGTTCCATGTTAATGTTATTATGGTTAATTTTGTGAAAGTGATTTCTAAATTCATCTAGTATTTCTGGTATACTAGAAACCTTCTTCTTTTTCCTTAGAGAAAAGATTTCTTTGATATGGTTTTGTTTATTCAACCTTTTTGTTTTATTTTTAAGTCTATGTAAGTATTTGGGGCTTATTGAATAAGACAAAAACTTGTATTTCTCTAAAGTTATTTTAACTTTATGAGCTAAAATTTCTTTGTATTTCTCATTTAGTTTGTTTATTTCTTCAATAACTTTCTTGTCCATAATATTTTCTTTATTATTATGTTTATAAGAGTCTAATTTACTTTGAATATCTAACAATTCCTTATCCCAAGATTTCCTTTTATTATTATACCATCTGATACTTTGTCCATATAGATATGATTTTAAGGCATCCCAAACATAAACAATGGAGACTTCAGGAGTATTATTTTTGTCTAAAAATGTTTTACTTCTGAAAGTATATATTCTTTATAGTCTTTTAGTTGAGTTAAGTATGGTGGTATCCTTTTGATCTGAACATTATGAGTATTTTTATCATGAATTCAAAACAATTGAATTATGATCAGATATAGGACATGAAATGATTTTGGAATTAATTAAATCTGTTACCATCTGGTTAGAAATAAAGACCCTATCTATTTTTGAATAAGTTTTGTATCTGTTAGAAAAAAAGGTGTATGGTAATGATTTTGAATCTATCTGATTATTAATATCATTCAAATGATAAGAATTAGCAAAATCATTTAAATGTTTTGCATTAGATGTAATTCTTCTTTTCCCTATAGTGGTAGTATCACTTTCATGTAGTATACAATTAAAGTCACCAGCTAAAATAATATCTCCTATAGAGAATGATATGATCTTATCAAGATGATGTTTCACTGTATTAATACCAATTCCAGGTATCCAATATACATTAATTAAAGTGTAAGTCTTCCCATTAATTTGTACTGTAACCATACAAAACATTCCCTTGTCATCCTGATAAGACTTAATGGTTTTAGGAATGGGCATACTTTTATTCCATAAAATAGCCACTCCTCTTTTTTTCTGAGTGTGCTCTGAACTAACCAATACTGTATATTTGTTTGTGGCTAGTTTATCAATATCTTTTTTCAAGAGATGGGTTTCTTGCAGGAAGACTAAGTTGGCCTTATGTAAATTAATGTATCTTATTAGGCTTGCCCTTTTACATGGATTATTCAATCCATTAATGTTTAAAGAAATTCCTCTTAAAGATGTCATTTGGCATTTTTAAAACTTAAGAATCTTATGATCAAAATAACAAATAACAAGATAAGTAATGTTACATCTCCTCCTTTAGGTGTACCTTTAAATATAGCTGTATTTATTGCATCTCTTATGGGATTTTGTATAGGATTCAATTTTGTTTGTAGTGACAATGAATGTACAAAATATATTGTGGATGTCAAAACTATATACAAATAACAATGAACAAGTGAAAATAATGTAAGGATTAAACCTTGCATCCAGCCTGGAGTTATAAACTCCAACTTAGAGTAGTATTTACCACTCAAGTTAACCCCCTACCCTAAGCAGCAGTACCTCAGCTACCACCTTATCAATTTAATACTAGTTATATTTAACTGAGGTTAACAGTTTTCAATTCAATTATCTAGCAAGACAAGACTACACATTTGGTAAAACAGCATCATATAAACTAAAATAAACCTTTTTTTTTAAAAAAAAACTGTTCATACTACTATATACATCCATGTAATATAAAACACTTGTATTCAAATAGCATTCAAATAATCTTGATGTTAGAAATCAAGAGGAGAGAAAAATAAGTTCTAACATTCATTTAAATCAAAAACTTTGGCTAATATGATTCAGACATTACATATATTAAGATGCATCTATTTTCTGTCATGTAAATGCAATTAACAGCTTCCAAAAAAAACCTTGAATTGCTTGTATATGAGCATTTACTCAAACTCATTATTGTCAATAGAATAAAATATTGTATTCATAGAAATTGTTATAAATCATACTGCATAGTTATGCAGATTCTCAGAAACACTTATATACATATATACACACACACACACACACACACACACACACACACACACACACATATATATATATACATACACACATACACACACACATATATATATATATATATATATATATATATATATATATATATACACATACACACACACACACACACATATATATATATATATATATATATATATATATATATATATATACATACACACACACACACACACACATACACATATACATATATATATACACATATGCATACACATACACACACACACACATACACATATACACACACACACACACACACACATATATATATATATATATATATATATATATATATATATATATATATATATCTGATCTCACTGAGTTGTGTCCTTGCTGAGCACTATCCTACTTGCTGTCCCTACAATAAATCTGTCTGCTTTATACAAAATAATGCACAGCAAACACATTTTAGTAACCAGATTTTACAACCATGCTATACTACTGCTTTAAAATATATCACATGACAATTTCTTCCAGAATAGAGTTATAAAATTATTTATGCTTGTCAATCAGATGAATTAAATGAGTTATAGTAATGTATATGTTTGGAACATAAGTTTTTAACACAGATTATTAAGCTGCTGTTAAGTAGATTTTCAAACACACTTGAATAAATGTTTCATTTTCTATGCCTTCTAAAATAAGACATTTACTTACTACAAGAAACTGTATCATTTAAACTCATTATAACTGACTTATTTTATGAATTATAACATAGATATTTAAGTAATTATATAAAATAACTCACATTTAGATGTTAAAGAGTTCATTTTCCTTCACATAGTCGCATTTGCATCATTTCTATTTCCTGGTAGTGTGTTATTCCTGAATCTGTGATGTGTCAGTGTGATATCTAGGTCAAAGGTTAGACTAACTGCTTTCAGCTTCTCTGTGAGAATTCTGAGAGTTGAAGCTTTTGAAGTAGCTCATGGACACTGTGCATGAGACAGCCCACATCCCAGATTGTCTCTCTTAACATTTTGGCGGGAAACTTATTAAAAACTAGTGACAAAAATTCATTTAGCAGTGTAAATGCATCTAAACATGACAAAACCTTCACAATGTATTTTACAGGTTATTACAGCCTCTATGTAAGTGAAATTAAGCCCAAAATTATTAATAAGTAATAAAACTCAATATTTTTGACCCAACTAAATTTTTATGCAAATCTTATTATTTACTGTGTCTATATGATCAAAGGCATTTCTATATATTAATAAAGAAAAGAAAAAGAGAGTAGAAAATAAAAGGGTGTAAGGCAGAAATAAAAAAATGTAAGAGAAAGCTATAAGAAGTATATACAATGGAATATTACGTACTGTTTATATTAATAGAGTTAAAAATAAAACATATTATTTACTATTATTTAGTTCTAATTATTATTAGTTAAAGCATGACAGATTATTTACAAACAAGCATACGCAGTATAATCAAGAAAGTATAATTAGGAATAGCATTTGAAGAACATATAAACTTTTTACAAGGAATAAATATGTTATTATTCTATTAATCATATTTTCATTACTCTTCTCTCCCTGCCCTCCCCCACCCTTTACCCACTACATAATCTAAATCGAATGTCATTGTTTAAACAAAGAAAAGAAGAAAAGGAGAAGAAAAAAAAAAGATAAAATGTATCAAATTACTGACCTTACTTCTCCTTTTCAGAAAGAGAAACAAGTTGAATCATAGCTTGCCATTAAATCTCCAGATATTTTGACTGGTTATGAAACAAAACATTTCTTTGCACGCAGAGAATAACTTTGATTAAATCTTTTTTAAAATATTTGTGGCTTCTTGGAAATGCAGGAACTATATTTAAAAAGATTAATAATGAAATAAAATGATGAGAGAAAAAAAAAACATAGAACAAATCATTTGTTGTTTAGTCTCTTCCTCTTCTCTGAAGTCTTCCACGAAGTTTCAGTTGCCAGTCTCTTTAATGAAGGACTAGCCCATTCCATTTCCTCTATTTTATCCAAAATCTTATTTTTTTGATAAACAGTAAAGCAGAGTCTAAGTCATCGAAAATTTTAGGACCATCAGGAAGGAAGATTTTAAGCTTGGCAGGAAACAGAAGGTATGTTTTAAACTGTGCTTTTTTAAGCTCCCTTATTAGTGGCAGAAAAACTTTTCTTTTAGCTATTACCATGGAAGAATAGTCATTGTCAAAACGCACAGTTGTCTCATTAATCTTAACAGGAGCTTTAGCCCAAGCAGATTTAAGAACCATCTCTTTATCAAAGATGATAGAAATCTAACTATAACTGATCTAGGATATTTTTGTTAGAGTTAGTATTAGCTATAGATCTATGTGCTCTTCGATACCAAAAGAGAATGCTTCTGGTAAGTCTAAAGTTTTAGGGAGCCATGTTGTTAAAAAAGAAGTAATATTGTTACCTTCAATATTTTCTGGCAGTCCAAAAATCCTAATGTTATTGCGCCTAGATCTATTTTCCAGGTCATCCAGCTTTGTTTGTAAATGTGTATTTTGTTTCAGCAGAAACTCAATGTTGATTTCCTCTTCTTGTATTCTATTTTCCATGTCATTCACAGCTTCTTCTATGCCTGTCATCTGGATCTTCTGTTGTTACAGGTCTATATGTAACAAGTCTATTTGTTTTGTAGTTTTTCTATGAAGGTGTCTATTTTAGTATCCATTTTATCCATCTTAGCAGTAAGTTGCTGGATTATAATTATCAGAGACTGAAGTTCTTTCTTGATGCTGGAGTCTTGAGAATTTGTCTTACTGGAACTCATTTCAGACTGATAAACTGACAGGAAAATTTCCAAAGTGATTTCTGACAGGAATATTGTTAAGATTTCCTTTCTTTTTTAGATATAGTTCAAGAACTATATAAAACAAACATATTTAGAAAGAAAATTACTTCAAAAATTAATTTTTTAAGTAATTAATTCCTGTCAGTGTAATGAAATTGGTGGAGCTGAAGAAATCTGCTGCTATCCTGTGTTCATCCTTGGCCACCACTGATGTAACTCTTAATGTTGACCCAGTGTCAGAAAAATGGATGATCAGCAGACTCCTCACACAAAGCAGGATTAACCCAGTGCCCGCATGGCTGGAAACAATTTCTTACTGTACTAATCCACAGGGTCTTTTAGATTAATAATAGACAGCATTCACTGTTCTAAAGGTTTAAACTTATGTAGTCACGGAAACAAACTTAATAAAAGCAACAGATAACAGATTCAGATGGCCATGGCCAAATTTCATAAACCCTTATTCTGTCTAATACAGCTCTATATACCATAAAATAGTTCGCCCTCTTTACTCTTCCATAATGTAGCATGCAGTCATGAAAAGTTGTACAACGCTGTTTTCAGTACAAATATAGCAGAGATATAACACGAGAAAAACTGCAGAAAATCTGCAACTATTTTCCCAGTAAAAATGTAGCTTGAATGTCAGAACCATAACTAAGGCAGAGAGAAGGGGGCTTGCAAGCTACATGGGGTGCTACAGCATGATTGCCAACGGTGAAGTGGAAAGTAGAACAACAGCATTTCAATTAATACAGAAATTCAGCACTGATGTAATGCCAGTATTCATTCATTTAAACAATCTAAACACTTTTGCATATGTGCAGGTATTTAAATAGATAGTATCAGCTTTTTTTCTCCTCACCTTGCTTATGAGGTATCCAGTGTGAAGTTCATCTGGGTGTGGCTTGTGCGTGTCAGAGCTCTAGCAGCCATGCACACTTAAGGCTGAGCACCCTATCTACTTGTTTATTTACCTGTCCATTAACATATGCATGCATAAATACACATACATTTGTGTGTGTGTGTGTGTGTGTGTGTGTGTGTGTGTGTGTGTATATATATATATATATAGATATATATATATATATGGATTCACTTTATAACCTCCAAATACTGAAATATCGAATTTCAGTATCTCGAGACCATAAAACCGAATCCACAAAACACAGACACAAAAAAAACGCGAAATTCACAACACCGAAAAAAACGCACACACTATACCACACATACACCACAACACTCACATCACAACATAAACAAACAAATCTACACACATACACAACTCATACACACATAAGCAGGGGGCAAGCCCCCCTGCACCCCCACCCCCCCACTTATATATACTAATTCCGAGATCGCACAAACACAAAACAAAAGCCAACTCACACACGCACATTCTCCGACCCCTCACACACACATCAAACACATCAGTACACTCACACACACTCTAACTCCCACTCAAAACCCTTAGAAAACACTTACCTGACATAACACCTACATCCACACACGGCACCGCGCACCATCAAAACACAATCCCGGACATTACGCAGTGTAAGGTCATAACCGTGAATTCGACATATATTCGAGTTCGCAATTATGACCTTTCACTATTTTTAACATTCGGCTTTACAGTCTCGAGATACTGAAATTCGACATTTCAGTAATTCGAGGTTATAAAGTGTTTCTATATATATATATATATATATATATATATATATATATATATATATATATATATATATACACACACACACACACACACACACACGACATATATAATAATATATGTGATTTAATACACACACAAACACACACAAATATATAGCTGTGTAATCCTTACTGTCAAGTTAGTAAAGACTGAGGTATGTTTCATAGTATCTGGTCTATGAAAACCTGTTTTTTAAAACCTTGATTAAATTATCACTTAAGACATATGCATGTTTACATTAACAGAAAAGAAAACAAAACATATTAACATTTTTCTATATCTTATATATGTTTCCTTTCCCAACAATATCTCTCACTTAGTCCAACATTACATACATTGTTCAATTCCTGCCTTCCCTTAAACCATATCTCTCCTGAACATTATTTTGCACATACTGTTTACATGAATTCTGTTTATTTCTATGCAATGTGCTCCTTCCCTTTTCTAAACATATCATTTCCAGTTCTTTTATCTATTTTACAATATTCAATATTTCAGATACAGTTAGTTTAGATTTTGATTTCCATTTTCTAGTAATTGCACTTTTTGGCAGGCAATAGAATGAAACTTTTAAGGCCTTACTATGTTTAGGCAATTCAGATCCTGTGCACTAGCTAAAAAAAAATAATAATTTCCTTAGTTATAGCCATTGGGTCTCTTGATATTTCTTTTATTAAAATCTGTTAATTTATTGCACTCCAAAAAAACGCAAGTTCTCAATTTTCTTTTTCTTTCTCATCACATCTCCAACATTTGCTAGCAAACTGAGGAAAAATTCTCTGAAGTCAGCTTGGGGTATAAAAATACTTCTACAAAAACTTCCAAGCAAAATCCCTAAACCTCCAGGACTTTGCTGCTTTCTTTACTTGGTAGTAAAACATACATCCTCCCATTGTTCCACTGTAAATTGTTTTTCCAGTCTCACATCCCAATCTTTTCTAACCTTCTCTGATTCAATCTTATTATTATAATGCAATCAATATTTTATATGCTTTGTTAATTATCCCATTTTCACAGCAACATCTGTTCTACATTCAACAGAAAATACTACCACAGCAAGCCTTTCATTTAAGACTCCCCTATCACTTTCTCTTTGTCTATACTCTGAAATCAATCCCTGGAAGGGAATCTGGTATCTAAACTGCAGTCCAAATTTCTCTGGCGTCAACACATTATATTACCTTTTCTTCTCTAGTTATTTGCTCCCAATACCATGGTTCCTCTCCCAGTGTTCTCCATTAAATTCTGTCTATCTCTTGCCTATTTTCTGTACCCCTATTTGCAGTCATCCTCATTGGTAAAAGTTATTTTGTCCACTCTCACACTGACTTTGTTCTTAGACTGCTTACTGCAGCTTTATGACTATACTAGTCTGTATGGTCGCTGTTATTCTACACAAGGGTCTGCATCCAAAATCCTTTTCTCTCCTTACTTCCTGAACCCCCTCCCACACACACACACACACACACACACACACACACACACACACACACACACACACACTTCATCATCATATCTTTCTACTTTGAATTACAAGCTTCTATTTGTGTTATGCAAATGAGCCTTAACTGCAGAGTCCTAAAATATTCCTTCAAATCAGGAAATTATAAACCACCTTCTTCTATTGGGAAAACCGGCTTACTCCACTTAACTCTTGCCCTTTTCCCCTGCCAAACAAATACTTTCAGCTCTTTATTAATTACTGTCCATAACTTATCCTTTGGTTGATAAAAATAAGCATGACTTGTATATAAATCTGACTCTATTTAAAGATGATATTATTTTATACCTGACAAAACCAGAAAAGGACATTACAGTGTTGTGGAATATTTTGAGACAGTTTCAGATCTTTTCGGGATACAAAATTAATGAAGCTAAAACAAAGGCAATAGTTGTAAATTATGCACCCACACACTAACTGGTTCGGCAATATCCATATTAATGGGGATAAGATAAAATGAAGTATTTAGGAGTATGGATTAAAAATGATTCCAGTGTGGGAGCTAAGGAACTGTGGGTCAACACTTAACAAAAGATAATACAAAAACTGAGAAAATAGAAGCTCTGTGATATAGATATGCACAATAAGATACAAGCAGTTAAAATGTGTATAGTCCCTTTAGTCTTAAACACAGGTCAGGCATATTTTTATCAACCAGAGGAGAAGTTGTGGGTAGCAGTTCAAAAAGAGCTGAAGGATTTCATTTGGGAGGGGAAAACAGCAAAAGTCAAGTGAGATAAACTGATTCTTCCAATAGGAAAAGGCAGATTGGGATTACCTGATTTGAAGGGGTATTTCAGAGGACACAGATAAGGCTCCTATAAATAGCACAAGCAAAAAACTATCATTCAAAGTGAAAAGAGATGATGATAAAACGGGGGGAAACTCAAGAAACAAGGCGAGACTGGGATTTTGGATGCAGACCTTTAAGGAGAATAACAATAATCATACAGAACATTATATTTATAAAGTAGCAGAAAGTATTCTCAGAACTAAGCCAACACAGGAATGGAGAAAGAAGATTCTGCCAATAAGGATGACTGCAATTAGGGTTACAGACCATAGGCAAGAGGGGGCTAGAATTTATTGGAGAAAACTGGCAAAAGAATCAAGGTATTGGGAGCAAATAACTAGACAGGAAACGATGATAGAAGGGGAGGACACCACACATTTATTTGAATTGCAGGTTAGAGACTGCCTTCCCTGTCAAGGATTGATATCAGAGTATAGGCAGAGAGAAAAAAGTTGGGGGTCCTAAATGAAAGACCCACACTGGCAGAGTTTTTAATAGAATCTAGAAAAGAAGCTGCCATTAAAAATAGGAATAATTAGTACAGCATATAAACTATTGCATGATAACTATAATAATCAATCAGAGGAGTTTAGAAAGGATTGGGAAGAGAGATTGGATAAGCAATTCACACACACAAAAAAGTGGGGGGATATACGCATGTCTTCCAAATATGCAACAAAATCTAGAAGATTTAGGATTTTTGCTTGGAAATTTTTTACATAGATATTTTTATACCCCAAGTACATTCCAGAGAATTTTTCCTCAGGTAGGCAGCACATGTTGGAGGTATGATGGGGAAGAAAGCAGCAATTGGGAACATTTTCTGGGAGCGTAATGAGTTGACAGACTTTAAAGATTCCCTGCAGACAGCTATGTCAAAGATGCTGGATGAGCAAATTGATGTAATTAGGGAAATTATTTTTCTGAGGTATGATACAGAAATGCGTACATCTAGTAAGGCCTTGCTGAGTCTAATTATGGTGGCTGCCAAAATGTAATTAATAGAAAATGGAAATCAGAGTCCAAACCAACTGTACAAGAAGAAATGAATATAGTAACAGAGATAATACAACTGGAATTGGGATCTTTAGAAAGGGATAGGAGGAAATTACACAGGAAAAATGGGAATTCTGGGAACAATACATACAGGGAGAAATGAGGTTTAGGCAGAACTTGAATAAGCTATGCAATGTATGACTGACAATGATTGGGTAGATTATAAGTAATGTATGTGAGATTATGAATATAAGGCTGAAATTAATTATGTTGTAAATATGCTGAAAGATAAAGCATAGAATAAAAAGTTTGCTTGAATATATGTATAGAGTTTAGCGATGTAAAATGTGCATTCATACTGTATGTATAACAGACAGGCTTCTGTTCACTGCATCAGAATTGGAAAACAAGGATTACATGATTTTCTCATGTTTGCAGAACAAATATCTATTAACAGACATCCTTTTTTATAAACTCAGCAATACGTGATGTTTTTCCGAAGGAACTGAATTAGAAGTTATGTACTCACCATAACGTTCCATCTGAGTAGGTGACTTCATTCGGATGCAACCTGTGGGTATCGGATCCAACCTCGGATCCGAGCCGGCAATTCAAAAGCTTAGGCTCCAAGCTCCTAGCTCCTCCCTCTTACCCATAACCCCTTGCCAAGCCCTGACTGACCTCAGATTGAGTTTGCCTCAAAATACTGACTACAGTACATGAAAAAACAGCATAAATACTCGCTCTATAAAGGTCAGGGGGATGGAGGGGGGGATGGTTGCATCCGAATGAAGTCACCTACTCAGATGGAACGTTATGGTGAGTACATAACTTCTAAATCTGAAGTAGGAAGACTTCATTTGTCTGCAACCTGTGGGACAGAGTCCCCAGCTACCTGAATCTTGGGCCGTCATGGAAGGATGTTTCGGAGCACCGCTGAGCCAAAGGATGCTCTTCCTCTAGAAACAACATCCACCTTATAATGAGAAATAAAAGTATGAGGTGAGGCCCAAGTAGCTGCCGCGCAGATATCATCCAATGATACACGGGACTTAAAGGCGGCTGATGTGGAAACTGCCCTGGTAGAATGAGCCGTAACCCTCTGAGGAGCAGGTCTACCTGAAGTGTCATATGCCTGCAGAATACAATTAGCAATCCACTTAGATAGTGTGACTTTAGATACTGCTTTACCCAGAGCAAATTTAGCAAAGGAAACGAACAGCTGATCTGATTTCCTGTGACCAGCTGTTCTGTGAATATAAAAACGTAATTGTCTATGAACATCCAAGGAATGCAATTTGAATTCTCCTTAGTTTGAGTACTTGGGAAAAAACACAGGTAAATTGATGGATTGGTTAATATTAGATTCAGAAGAGACCTTCGGAAGAAAAGATGGATTGGTCCTGAGGCACACCCTATCAGGGAAGAAAGAAAGGTAAGGCGGCTTGACGCATAGAGCCTGAAGCTCAGACACTCTTCTGGCTGAAGTGACAGCTACCAAGAAGGCAGTCTTCCAGGAAAGGTACTTTAGATCTGTAGAAGCTGCAGGCTGGAAGGGAGGAGCAGTAAGGGCTTGCAGAACTAAAGACAAGTCCCAAGGTGGTACAACCTCCTTGACTGGAGGCCTCAACAAAAAAAACCCTTTGAGAAAGGTTTTGCATAATTTCACCGTCATGAGGGGAGCTGTCTCATGACCAATGTGATAATGCGAGATAGCTGCCAATTGTACCTTAATCGTGGAAGAACTTGCCCCTTGATGAAAGAGGTCTGTTAAAAAATCCAGCACCGCTGACATAGGTGCCGAGAAAGGATCCAAAGTTCTCTGTACCGCCCAAATAGAGAATCTCTTCCATTTACTCTGATAAACCTGCCTGGTGGAAGGTTTATGAGCTGCCACTAAGATGGCCTTGACCGGTGATGAGATACCGGGAGTCCTAATCAAGGATGGAACTGGAGCAGCCAAGCTGTCAACTTCAGGGTGCGCAGATTGGGAACCGAAATTCCCAGAGGGTGGGAGATGAGATCCGGAATTGGATCCAGAATCCAAGGTGGATTGATTTTGTGAGACCATATGAAGGGGAACCAGGGTTGACGAGGCCAGAACGGGGCAATGAGAATCATTCTGCTCCCCAAACTGTTGGCTTTCTGCAGAAGCCTCTGCATCAGAGGAAGTGGAGGGTAGGCATAAAGGAGACCGGGAGGCCAAGCATGCACCAGAGCATCTCTCGGGAATTCCCCTGGTGGGGGAAGCAGAGCAAAGAAATTGTCGCATTTGGCGTTTGAGGGAGAGGCAAAAAGATCGCAACAGGGTTGCCCCCAAACGGCAAAAATCTTCTTCGCTACTTGAGGATTGAGAGACCACTCGTGTGGAGAAAGAATGGTGCGACTTAGCTTGTCTGCAAGGATGTTGGACTTTCCCGGAATGTGCGTTGCTACCAGAAAGCGTTTGGTGGAAATTGCCCATTCCCAGACTCTCATGGCCTCTCGACAAAGGGGGTAAGACCTGGTTCCTCCCTGTTTGTTGATATACCAGACTACCGACATGTTGTCTGTCTGAATCGCAATAGTCCCTGAAGGAAGAACGTGGTGAAGTGCTTGCAACGCTAGGAGCACCGCCCTCATTTCCAGGACATTTATATGCAATGACGTCTCTGTGGGATTCCACGTGCCTTGGACAATCTTTCCCGCAGAATGCCCCCCCCACCCGAGGCAAGAAGCGTCCGTGGTCACTGTGGCTCGGGGAAATGCAGCACAAAAAGGTCTCCCTGCCAGGGGCTCCGGAGAAAGAAGCCACCAAAGAAGGGAGTCCCTGCACGCCTTGCTGACCGCAATCGGAGCGTTGAGAGAGGAACAAAGAGGGGACCACTGAACCTGAAGGGTCCACTGAAGAACCCGCATGCGCAAGCGAGCATGAATGAGAAGCGGAATAGCTGCCGCCATAGAACCTAGGGCCCTCAGGACCGAAGCTGCAGTTGGAGATGGTTGCAGGACCGCTGCCACATGACACTTCAGGTTGGCAATTCTGTCTGCAGTGAGGAAGGCTCGCATTGATCTGGTGTTTAGTCTTCCTCCTATGAAATCTATAACTTGTGTGGGGTGCAGTAAAGATTTCTCCCAGTTGATCGTGATGCCCAGCCTTGGGGCTAGTTGAAGAAAGTAGTCCCTGGCTGAGCACAGAAGATGCCTTGATGATGCCGTCAGGAGCCAGTCGTCCAGGTACGGAAAGACCTGTAATCCCTGGAGCCTCAGGTGGGCCGCTACCACCGCTAGCACCTTGGTGAACACCCTGGGGGCTGAGGTGAGACCAAAGGGAGGACCCTGAACTGATAATGACTGGCTCCCAGCCGAAGCGAAGAAACCTCCTGGATCGCCTGTCCATGCGAATGTGGTAGTACGCGTCCTTGAGGTCGATGGAGCACATCCAGTCGTTCTCCCTCAAGAGGGAAGTATAGATTGGAGGGTGACCATCCGGAACTTTGCTTGGTTACTGACAGGTTCAGCTGGGAAAGGTCTAAGATTGGTCTTAGGTCCCCGTTTCTTTGGCACCAAAAGAACCTGGAGTAAAACCCTAATCCGGTTTGATCTAGGGGACGCTGGATAGCTCTTTTCCTAGCAGCTGTTCGATTTCGACAGCTGCCGCCTTTGGTCGGGTGGAACATCTGGGAGGCTGCGAGATCTGGGAACCTTGTATAGGGAATTGAAAACCTCTGGATATCACACGAAGCACCCAACGGTCTGTTGTGATGGACTCCCAAGAAGTCAGGTGCCTCGAAAAACGCCCGACTGCCTCCAGAGACGGACAGCCGGGCAACCCTTCAGGGCTGCTGCGTGGGTCTATCAGAGAAAGGTTCTCTGGACCCAAAGTTGCTAGGAGCCCCCCTGCCTCTAGGACGGCGACCTCCCCGTCCTCCTCTGCCACGGAAGGACTGGTTATCCGGAGCAGGTTGGGACTGCTGCGTTTTCCAGAACCACATCTTCTTCTGTCCCTTTTGGTTCTTAGAGAAGGACCTCTGGGGAGCTGAGAAGCGGACTCCGACGGCAGACAGCGTCTTCCCGTCCTTTTCGCTCTGGACTAATGTTTGGCGAACAGTCTTGCCAAACAAGGCAGAACCATCGAAGGGGGCATTCGCGAAGGTCGCCTTGAAGGGCTCTGCAAAATCACAGTGGCGGAGCCAGGCCTGTCGCCTCATGACTAGGCCTGCTCCGCTGGCTCTAGCGGCTCCCTCAATAGCGTGAGAAAGCAGCCGCATAGATGTATTGGAAACTGATCTGAGAGTGGCCATTCGGGTGGAGTATACCTGTTTATCCTCACTCGACATGGACTCTGGGGGAGATGCAGCGTATTCTTTAATCAGATCCCGCTGCATCCTAATGACATGTGCCATGTAGTTCAGCGCTCTCAAAGAGAAGGTTGCTGAACTGAAAACTCGCTTCCCAATGCGATCCATCGAGGGACTCCTTGCCCGGAGGATGCATAGAGGGACTCTCCTGGGCCAATTCCCTCTTCGTGGCTGCAGCCATCATCATGGCATCTACTGGGGGGCCCTTGCTCCAGTGAGTGCGGTCCGCCGGAGGGGAAAGGATGTGGTCAGGATGCTTGGGTACAGGCTCAACGGTGTCCGGATCCTTCCACGCTCTGATGGATATAAGATCCACCAGAGGGTCAGCAGGAGGGGACACCCAAGAGGTAGATGGGCTCGCCTCGAATGCCTCCAAGAACACAGACTCGTCCGAGGAAGCCTTGGGGGCAGACCACCCCCCCCTGATCCTTAACATCTCCATAATGTCTCCAAATGAGACGTCCTCAGGGGTGACCTTGGGGAGCCTTCCCCTTCATCCAAATCTGTGTCTTCGGTAATGGACTCGGGGGAGTCCATGTGCCTCCTTTTGCACTTGCGCTTCCGAGGTACTTCATCGGGGGGGCTGTCCGAGGAGTACTCTTCCGCAGTTGGATGTTCCAAGGGAACCACTTGGGACATCGAGGCGGGCTGTCCCTGGGACCAGCTGGTGGGGCCTGGCCCAACTGCAAGGGAGTGCGGGATGGAGCCGGCAGGGACCGGGGTCCGACGTCCTCAACAGTGCCCTTTCCACTACGCCGAAGGCCGAGGGGAGCCAGCTTCTCTAAACCCGAGCCGACCCCCACTCGGATCCGACGACGGATCGGAGTCGGAGCCGAAACCGCCGGATCCAAGAGACCGTGTGCTCCGACCTGGACGGAGCCGAAGACACACCAGCTCCCTCGGATCCGAGGCTCGGTCCTCGGCTCGAGAGGTCGGGTCCGGCACCAAGCACTCAAGGATGGGACGGATCCGAGGTGCGCCGACCTATCGGATCCGACCCACCCCGGATCCAAGTCTGCCCGGCGCCGACAGCTCGAACCCGTGGTATGGGTCGGAGAAGGAGCCAAAGGCGAAGGGGTCAAGCCCTCCCGGATGGGGGCTAGGAGCACTCCCATTTGCATTTGGGCCTGGATGAATTTCCTCATCATCCGGTCCATATCAGCTTCACTCATGGAAAAAGTTGACCTGGTGGAGGCCACCGAAGCGGACCTAGAGAGCCGCCTCGGAGACCTTCTAGAAGGGCTAGCCTCCTCCTCCTCGGGCACAGGAGAGAACCGAGGGGAGTGGAGCCGAGGAGGAGGAAAGCTAGAAGGCACAGGGGAGGCCCGCTTAGGTGGAGGTGACGAAATGGAAGTTTCGCCTCCGTTGTGGTGCCTCTCCTGTGCCTCTCCTTCTTCTCTCTCTCCTAGAGGACTCTTTCCTCCGGCAACTTAGAGGGAGGTTGAGTCCCAGCCGGAGGGAGAGCCCACAGCAACAGGTTGCTGAGTAGAAGGGGCAGAAGCCGAAGCGGTATCTGGAGGTAAAAGTCCCGCCAGCACCAGTTTCGACCTCCGCTCCCTCAAAGCCCGGGGGTTGAACCCTGCACAAATGGTACAACCAGATGACAGGTGTTCAACCCCCAAGATGACCAAGAGTGTGGCCATCCGCTGGGGACAGCTTATGGCCACACTCGGTACATTTGGAGAAAACAGCCTTATGGGCTTCAGACATTATAAACCCTGAAGGCCTAACACAACACACACACACCAAACTACGCAAAACCCGAGAAATATTAAAAGAAAAGAGAGAGGAAAGCCTAACACAATCAACACTAATAATATAAAGAAACAAAATAGAGAATTTTCAAACTTTTTTTGTCAGACAAACTTATCTGTCACCAAAAAACGCCAGGAGCTCAAGAATCCGTCGCTACTTGAAAAGCGGCAAACGAAATCTGAGGTCAGTCAGGGCTTGGCAAGGGGTTATGGGTAAGAGGGAGGAGCTAGGAGCTCGGAGCCTAAGCTTTTGAATTGCCGGCTCGGATCCGAGGTCGGATCCGATACCCACAGGTTGCAGACGAATGAAGTCTTCCTACTTCAGATCAGATGTTTCCTTTCATTTTTCTGTTATTCTGATTGCGTACATTTGTGCATTTTCACATCAGCAGAACTGCTGACAGGACAATAGAAAAGTCTAAAATCAGACATTATATGACTTCCACAGAAGGCCAAAAAGATACCAAGAGGAAATAACATCATCTATGTGCGTGACTAGCTCTCTATATAGCAATTGTAGTAATTCAGTTATGTGAGAGAAGGACAGAGAGGTATTTTGTATTTGTCATCATTCATATCTGTAATGAAGGAAAACTTTGTAAATATATGCTACAAACTAAGAAAGAGTATGTGTCATTTGTTATAAAATAAGTTATCTGTAAATGTGGTTATAGCTGCAAAATAAATTTCTTTATCAGTGTGCAATTTGAAAGGCTTGGTGCTTTAAACAGACTACAGATGGAGTCATGCAAAGCTCTGTGTCTCTGATTCAGCAATAAACAGCCAGCAAGACAGTGTGTCTTAAAAAGACTTTGGATCCAGCACAGCATAGGAGCAGAGCACGCAAATTAACATACATTTTTCAATGGTGACCCTTTGACAACGTTCCTAGCCTGCATCCAAAAACAGGGGGAGTGAATGGGTAATGCCTTGTATAAGGTCACTCCTGTAAAAGCACAGTAATTAACATTTATGTGAAGTACTTCAGATTTTTCCAGTTTTCTACAGTTTGTAGCAGTACAGTTCATTAGATGTCTAAATCCAGTGAGACTGCATTCCAGGAAGGTAAGCAGTTCCATAAATTCCCCAGAAAAGGTACAAGACAAAGTTGTAAGACTGAAACTGCCAGTTTTGCTGTACCAACTTCACAAGTGATTACAGAGACTTTTCAACCATCTACAGTAAAGCAGCTTGGCCATCTGCCTCTGTTGACTGGTAAGAAAATTATTCCAGGTTACATACAGTATGACTGCAATAGATGTAATAATAATAACAGAATGGAATATATATACAGCATATTAACAAATGTAAAACCTTATTAGGGCAAGTTGATAGTAAGGCATTATGCAAATGGATTGCAAGTTGATATTAAGGCATTATGCAAATGGATTACAATATTTGACCGGTATCTGAAACAAAATCATGTGTGGTATAAAAAATGTTTATTGTGTGTACAATGTCATAAAAATATAGTGCATGCCACAAATATGTTGACATTATATTCAAATGTTATAAAGTTATTTTCTGTCACCAGATGTAAAAGGTTTATTTCAGAGTTGCAACAACAGTCAAATCACTTACTGATAGAACATCTAGTACATTTTGTTACAAAAGAATGTAGTAAACTTCTAAAAGACAGACACAATGAGTTCAGGAAGCTTAGACAAGTTATACACACAACTTTTCAAAAGTGCATAAGAGTTTCAAATTCAGCAAAACAGCTTACTAAAGAATGTCAGAAAGACCATGCAAAATTACAGGAAATTCTTCAACAGCAGTTGCAGGATAAAGGAAATAAATTAGCTGAACTGACAGAGACTGGGAACTTCCTGCATACACAGCTAATCTGTGCAAAAGACATAGGGCAGGATTCACGAAGCCTCCGTGTAAGAGTTACAAGGCTTACACGGATGCTGCAGTTAAACGGTGTGATGTCAGCAAGCCATGCATATGCATGAGGGCATGCTGACTCACACCTAAGGCTAACACGGTCCGTGTAAGACAGTAGGGGGCGTGACCGTAGGGCGAGCCCTGCAAACAGACACGCCCCCAGAAGAGTAACAGTCCCAAAAGTAACCCCCCACGACAGAGTCCGTGTAAATGTCAATAAACACAACACAACACATGCCCCCACAGACTATTAACATAAAATGTAAAAATGAACATGTTATATTTTTTTAATAAGTTTTAAAGATGTTTGCCTGTGAGTGCGCTCGTTTGCGCGGGCGTGCCCATCGCTTAGCCACAGTTAGCAGTCAGTGGAAAAGCATATAAGAACTAAATATGCAAAGTAAGCCAAGAAGCAATAGCGCAGCGGTAGAGACGTCGCCTGAAGAGGAGGCAGTCATGGTTCGAGCCCCCACAACATCAATTTTTATTTTTAGTGAAATAAGCACGAAACAATTCCCTGACATATATGTACATGTATAAAATTATTTTTATGTAAAATGTAATGAAATGGGCCATGTATTATGAAGAAATGTGTGAAAAAAAAAAGAACAAATGTCAGAAATGCCCATAGCTGAGCTACACTCTAACAAGCTGAGTATATCTGCCCGTAGGTGAGCAGTGTTTTAACAGGTGTAAAATCAGTGCCCGTAGGTGAGTAGTGGTTTAACAGGTGTAGAAGGAGTGCCCGGGGTTGAGCAGAGTTCTAACACGCTGAAACTGTGTGCCCGTAGCTGAGCTGAGCGTAATATGCGTGCTGACAGCCAAATGGCGCATAAGCCAGCGTAACCCGTTTGCGCAGAGCTGCGCACCACGCCAACAAGCTAACCAACGAACAACGTTGAGCAAGCTGTATCAAAATTGCCTTTACACAGACACACCTCTTAGCCTGTGTAGACAGTCATAAAATATAAAAAGCAATGGCCAGGCTTGAACTCAGGATACCATGCACCATAGTCAAAGTACTGAACCACTAAGCCATGACAGTTGCTCTTAGAAATGCAGTAATAGCATATATATAGGAATGAATGGAAAGAAGAGCATGACAAAGCAGGTTTTGTGAAGCTGATACAATTCCAAAATGGCCAATCACAGATAAGTGCGGGGAAAAACGGCATATATAAGCCCCATAGGCGGGAATACACAGCATAACTGATTGTGGAACCGATTTGCAGTCAGGATGGCAGGTGTAGGAGAGGGTAGTTGCTTCCGAGCACAGAGGTGGGGCATTGAGGAGTCCAAATATATGGTTTGGCTCCTCGTCCATGATCATGAGGCCCAACTCATGCAGGGCCAGGTCCTGTGGGGAGCATATAGGGCTGAGGCGTGGGACTGGTTGGCACATGATCTCACCAGTGCCACAGGAATACCAAGGACTGGTGAACAGGTCCATCACCACCATGCGGACCTGAAGAGACAGAAGCAGGACCAACTGAACCGCTGGATCCAGGAGGCCCGGCAAATGCCCAACGCCCCACTACTGAGTAAGTTGCATGTAATTATTTATGTAAGAAATTAACCTAGCTGATATTATGGAGATGTGTATTCCAATATTACTTCAATTGTATTACAGCTGCAGGTGTCCGTTCCATGAATCATTGAGCCTATGCTGATAGGCTTGTGTGGGTGCGCCACCAGGCAGGTTAGTAATTCTCTCCCTGTAACTGTAAAAAAATATAAGTATGACAGCTTGCAAAAGAGTGCAGTGTAGTCACATATTAATAAAAAGTGCAAGTAACAGTGTAAGAGAGATTTTGCTAGTATTGTTTGATTACATAACTGTGATGCAGCCTGTAATCCAAAAATAAAAATGAAACAAGTCTGAAATAAAGATGTTCCACTTGTAATATAATAGTACATAACCTGCAGCAGGCTGAAAAGTACAGCTACAGAAGCTGAGTAAAACACGTGTGAAATATATCCCCGTTTAAATTCTGAAACATGACACAAGTGAGACTGTTGGAAAGGATTGTTATAACTAAGTAAAACATGTCAATAAAGCCTAGAATTAAGTACCATCCTGAATTGTAAAAATAAAACAAGTGAGAGAGTGTGAGAAAGAGGTATGAATCCACCAATAAAGTAGTAATAACTCCTGAATAAAGTATACTGCAGTCAGTACAGAATGAAATGAATGTGACAGGCACAACCAAACAGCAACATGTGTTGAAAAAACTACTGAAGCTGGAATGTGTGTCCCAAAATCTGGATATGTTGCTCTCAGTTTGCAATATGCACATAGTATGGTTGTATGAAATACCAAACATCCACAGTTGTCTAGAGCCATATAAAGCAAATGTAGCAGGATGATGTAGCTGAACAGAGCCAGATATGAATGTGTATGAAGAAAAATGAAATGTTTATTGATGTAGCAGTAACATTCCTATCACCAACATGCATAAGTTGTCACATAGGAAACTGCAGTCAGACCTGTAGTGTGTATATATCTGCAGCTAGTAGAAATGTACAGCATATGTATAGGTATTTGAAGTTGTTAATGAAATATTTCTTCACCCTACCCTATAACCATAAATAATCCATTCCACTTGAAATGGGTATGTGTATTCACAATTAACTCCCCTGGACAATTGTCCTGTTGGTTCATACATATTTGCATGTACGTTGATGCATGTGCCCTGTTCATACATCCAAACCTGATGGCCTGTTGCCATCACTCAACCCTGCATGTTGTTGGAACGTGTACTGTTGTTCAAATTATGCATGTGTTATGCTTGCTGTTCAACGGCTTGAATTTATGGGTGTTTGGTTAATGGGAATATTAATGCATGCTGTTACAACTAATTGTGAATGGTATTGCACGTTACTGTCACTAAATAATGCAAAACATAGGACGACAAGGAAGGCGGGTTCCAGCAGACCCACCTCTCCCACCTCAGCTGGCGAGTGCACCTGGCAGTAGTGCCCAGGCCGGACCCTACTCCGGTGGCCCTGTGCCACCTGCGGGTGGAGGCGCTGCAGGGGATGGGGCTCATCCCCCTCTCTGCAAGCGTGGCCGGAGAAGAACATCCACTCACCTTCCGTAGTGTCCGGACTGTGGTGCGTAGGGAGATCCGGCACGCTGTGCTTGGGCCCCTACGCCAGCTTGAGGCACGGGTGGCACAACTCACGGGCATGCCTGCTGCCCGTCCTACACAGCCCCCAGCACAGCCCCATCCTGGGCAGTGAAGGCACAGTGACAACTGCCCATGGGTGGGGATCTCAGTTCCACTGTTGCCATCTGTGGGCTCATGGGCTCCAGATATCCAAACATCCGTCCACGTCAATTGTGTAACCCCCCACATGTGTCATACACTACCCCTGTATGCGTCTTGTTTGTCTTGTCTGTTAACCTCCCCTACCTACCTCCTCAGCTTTACCAACTTCCTGTACCTGACATACCACTCTCACCTGGAAAAAAAAAAAAAGGGCACTCTGTTCCCACAAAAAAATTACGCCCCATACATAGCTGCCCATTTTGCACACATGTCTGCTGGACATGTAAACTGACAATTACAACTGGCTGTACAACAAATATTATTGTTGTCCTCACACCTTTCTCAGGGGTGGAAGGTTTCAAATTTCACACCAAATTACAAACATATGCACAGCTGTTGCTGACAAAGAAATGGGCAGCTATGGGCCTTTCCTATATCCCTCCTGCAAAACCCGAGCTTGTTTTCCTACTGTACTACCCTCTTTGTGCCCCCTTTTCACCACTTTCCTATCTCCCCATTTTCTTTTCTTTAAAAGAAAATAGCGCAGGTGTGCGCGACAGTATGCACTTTTAAGCAGTAGTAAGCGGGAGTGCGCTTCTGTGCGCTTAGCTAAGAGTGTGTGCGTGAAGCTAAGCGACAGTGCGCATGCGTGACCTCCGAGCAAACCAGCGCTAACCCGCTTACAACTGATTAAAAGTGCCTTAGTCACTCTGAATAACAAGGCCTGTAGTTTTCTCAGCAGCAAAATAAAATACCTCCCTCAGTCTCGAACCCAGGACCTTGGAAACACTAGTCTGCATGACTTACCACTAAGCCATGACTGCTATACAAGAACATTGTGCTGAAAGAAATATATCATAAAATAGTAGGAATTAATGTAAAGGGAATATAGCAAGTCTAGTACACAAAGCATGTCATGTATATTTACTGTCAAATCTAGTGGATTTGTAAAATAGTACTGTGTGATGAGAAACAGTCATGCTAGTTGGTAGCTACTAGGTAATAATGTCACAGTAGCATCTGGCAAGCCACACACATATTCAAAGCAGGATAAACACTGCCATAGTTGAATAGTTAAGAGATCAGACAGAGCAACTGTGACTGAGTTACAGGGATGTCCCTGATGTGAAAACAAATGTCAACTGTGCCCCACTGACACCCTGTCAAATGTATTAACAGTAGGCAGAAAGGTGTAACTACACATGCAATGGTAACTATGAATGACTGAAGGTATGCACCACCTGCACGTATCAAATGGTGTACTAATACATATGCTTGAAATAACCCACAGTCACAACTCCAGAATATCAGAATATGTCATTGGAGTATCCCACTGCTATGTACCATTCCATGAGGCTGATAAAAGATGCACCTGAGAGTATCTGAGGCCTGCTCAGCAGCATGATCAAATACCCTTGTAAGTGTCAAGGCCCACACCATGGCCAGACCACACTGCATGCAGTAACACCCTACCACAACAAACACATAGGGAAGTGCTGCCCAAACAGATTTAGAAAGCATTGCAAGCTGTGAATGTAAATGGAAAATAGGAAAGCCATAGCAACACATTACAGGAAAGACACCTAGCAGGCATACAAGGAGTGAATGTAAAGGCCAAATATTGAAGCCATAGCAACAGATTGCAAGATCCACTGCTATATACCAGTTAAACCACAATCCCCACAGGAAAGCACACACACCCATATACACAGTATTACTAGTCATAGGTGTCAGTTTGCATACACACGGAGAAGAGGACACTGGAGGAAGGAATACTCAGCTTACAGAACAACATGCATTGAAGTGTCTACAACACAGCCTGAAATATGAGAGACATACCAACCCTTACACTCACAGAACAGTGTCCACAGCAAACCAGCATGGTCCCCACCCTGATAATCTGAAAGGGCTATGCCTACCTAACAGACCTTTTTATAGCACTGTCCTGTAATCACAGTGAGAACTGCAATCACTACACAACAGGCTGTATGCAATTAGTAAATGCTGGCTAACAAACACATGGACATGTGCAGATACCTACAAAAGCATCCTGTACTCCCAGTCCACACATGCAATAATTTAATTGCACCTGCTGGAGGTAGAGAGAGAGAGAGAGAGAGAGAGAGAGAGAAAGAAAGAAAGAAAGAAAGAAAGAGAAAGAGAAAAAAAAAACAGTAACAACTAAACAAGAGGCTGACAGCAGGCCAAGTAACTGCAAGCCTACGCAAACAGCTGCAACAAACACAGGTAATGTAAAGTACTACTATAATAGTCTACATACTGTAAACCCTCCAGATGTGTTATTGGTCTGTATCTATGTATATGAAGACGTGCATACGGCCGGGGACATACTGCAACTGTCACTGAAGGCTCTACATACATATGTATGTGAAGGTAGCTATGTGCACATAGCAATGTAGGTTGTAGTGCAATGTACAAGTAGGTTGTACAGTAATAGATGTTCATCAGTACATTACTGTGTGTATACATATGTGGAACTAAAAAGGAGTATATATATATATATATATATATATATATATATATATATATATATATATATAAAATATGCATATGTGTATACATAGATAGAGAGGGATGTCGAAATACATAGACATATATAATTTCACAGTGTCATAGTTTAGTACTAGGCTATCTGCAGACAGTGTATAGAATAGATTTAGAAAATTGCGCCTCTGTATAGTAGTGACACAGTGAAGACCCCCGTACATAATTGCATTCGTTTACTGTGCCTCTGTCTAGTAGTGACACAGAGATGACCCCTGGTGTAAACCTATGATCTCCCATCCACTCGTCAAGAATTCACATGAAGAGTGTCAGTGAGGGTCTCTGCCTAACATGAACTGGGATCCTTTTCCACTGTATGAGAAGCCTCTTAGTGATGGATCTGTCCCTACAGCATGTCCTATTCATATGTGTGCTGAGGTTTAAATCTGTAGCTGTTGTGGTTCTGATGGATTTGGATTGTATGAGGTGGAACATGTCCATCAATACCTGATTGGACATGTACTTGTACATCAGGCACAGATCACCCCTAAGTAGGCAGTATGCTATGGAATAGAGCATGAGTTACTTTAGTCTGGCAGCATATGAAAGTTGTTGGAGACCTTTGATCCTCCTGGTGATGCACTTATGGGGTCCCCCTAGCTGTTGCAAGTGCCAGGTGAGGTGCATACCAAATGGGGCATAATACACAGTCATGGGCCTGATAAGGGAGGAGTATAGGGGTACAATGACCCCTTTTGATCTGGATGTGAATCCCTTCATGATAAGGTGGGCAAGGTAGGAAGTCTATCCAACCACTTTGGCAACGTGGGTGTCAAATGAGAGGTCAGTATCGATTAGTGTCACCAGGTCTCCGATTACTTTGTCTGTACTCAGTGGGTTACTGTCTATGTGATAATATGTGGGTACCTTGTCCGTCCGAAAGGGTATGACTACATTATGTGGCATGCAGTTTAAGGCCATGACTCCGGCACCAGTTGTCGGTTTCCGTGAGGCCTTTCTGTAGGATGTATGTGTCAGCTGGTGTATCGACTATGGCGCCCAGTATGCAGTCATCTCTGAACATTGTCAGCCACTACCCTCCCATGTCTGCTTCCACATCTGAGAAATATATGCCGAACATGAGCGGTCCCAGGACAGAGCCCTGTGGGACACCACTTGTGACTGGCTCTGAGTCTGACATGGCACCTGTGAGTTTGACTGTAGGGTTTCTATCCGTTAGCCGGTTTGCAACCCATCTTGTGACATATGGATTTACATTTCAGCTGTTGATCATGTCTATGATGCCAGAGTACGGTATTGTGTCGAAAGCCGTAGGCAAGTCCAGGTAGGCTGTATGGACCGCTGTGCCCTCGTCAATGGCTCTAGAGACTGATTTGAAAAGGTCAACCAGGTTCATAAGGCAGGATCTGCCCTCTACAAAGCCGAACTGGGTGGAATCAAGTGTCTAAGTCCCCAATGTCTCTGTGTATGAGTTCCATAATGATTCTTTCCATAGAGTTGCAGACCAGGCTGGTTAAGCTTATGGGGCAGTAGTTACCAGGGTCTGTAGAGGTGCCTCCTTTGTGGAGTGGGACTACTGTTGCTGTATGCCAGTGTCCAGGTACATATGCTGTAGTAAGGCTACGGTTGAATAGCATTTTATGTGCGTGTGTAGCTCCTCTTGGAGTTCACGTAGCATGCAACCTGCGATACCATCGGGTCCCATTGATGCTGTGTTCACAGCTTTGCTGAGGGTGGTTCCCAGCTGGACATCTGAGATGACAGGGAGGTTACAGTCAGCTGGGATAAGTAATTCCTCATGTGTGGGTGAGGGAGGGGAGAAATCTGCACTGAACCTGTCTGCCAGAATGTTGGCATTATCTGTGTGTTCAGTGTAGCTTTTGTCACTGTGAACTAACTTTGAACATATCTGAGGGTTCCCACCCAGGTGTGTAACATAGCAGAAGAAGGCCTTGTGGTTATCTGTAGTGTCCATAGCGACTTCCCTCTCATTGTTTGCCTTGCATGTTTGTACGACAGAACGCATCTTTCTACTAGTGCTGATCAGAGATGCCTTATCTCTATGGAATTCTGCTCTGCCGTGCAGTAGCTACCTTCTGTTGTTATACAATTTGTTCATGGCTGGGGTCCACCAGACAGGACGCCTGCCCTTGGTGGAGAGGGTCTTGGTTTTATTTGGGATTGCATGATCCATGCATTCTTGGAGATGTCCGTAGAAAGCATATGTGAAGGTGTCTGCATTGTGGGATGTGGTTTCCACTGGCCCAGTGGGCTTAAAGGATACCAACTCAGTTTTAAAAAGTGTAAAGTCGGCATGTGAGAGGTTTCCCACTGTAGTCTTTTGTGTTGTGGGGGAGGTGGGATATGTATATCCAGGGGGATTAGTCTGTGGTCAGATGTGACTAGTGAGGGGTATACTTCCGGTGTGTAGCATATTGTCCCCATGTTTGTGATGATCACGTCTAGTATATTACCTCCCTTTGTGGGAGAGGTGACTAGCTGTTCCATTGCATTTGACTTAGTGAATTCCGGGTACCTTTGGGCTAGGGTGTTTGGGCTAGAATAATGCACCCAGTGTATGTTAGGGTAGTTGAAGTCTCCCAATATGATGGTGTGTGGTGGGACATTCATATCCTCCAATGTCTTCAGGAAGGCTGACTGTGGTTCCCGAGATTTTGAGGGTGGTCTGTAACATGCTACCAGTTGTATAGCAGGTTTGCCTACGGTTATTTGCACCTGGATGGTCTCTGATGCTTCATGTGTTGCCACTAACCTGGAGGTGTGGGTGTCCGTCATGAATATGGACACACCCCCTCCCTTTTTGTTTTGTCCCGAGTCCTGGGGCCAAAAAGCATGACACGAGGTATAGCCTGGTACCGCTGGTGTGCTCTCAGGAGCCTTGAACCAGGTTCTCACTTACTGCACAGACATCGAGATTGGTAGAATATGTACGTACAGATATATGTAATACACACATACATATATAGATATATGTAGATACATATACATATACAGATAGATCTGACTGACAACACATATGTCTGTATATGACTATCTCTCTCTCTCTGTCCCACCCCCTCTCACTCTCACTCTCCCTCTGTCTCTCTCTCACTCTCTCTCCCCACATCTATATGTATATATCTACATCTATATATACATATTATATACATATATACAAACGTATATATATATATATATATATATATATATATATATATATATATATATATATCTATATATATGTATATATATATATATATATATATATATAAATATATATATATATATATATATATATACTGTGTGAGGCACATGTGTGCAGATGTCTTGCAACAGGTGCCTGGTGTCAAAGGCATGGAGTGAACACCAGTGTGGATACTGGAGTACCATACCCCATTCAAAAACACTGACACCAGTAACCACCACATATGTGCATGCCTGCCCACCACTGCATGTGTCAGGGGGGAACAGGGGCAACAAGTGTACAATAGGCTCCCCATTGATATACACAGTGGCACACTAGTCCTGTAATACCTGTACATGGAATGTGTCAGCGGACATGGTATGTCAGCTATGGACATGTAGGTCACTGTACCCCTCCACACCCCACAATGTCCTACACGGTATGTAACTCCCATGACAGCTACAGATATGGAGAAGGACACAGACATATGCAAGCAACTGAGTCAATGCACTCAAACACAATACCTATGCAGAGTGTCTGACAAGACCACAGAACGCACACAGACTACCTACATAGAGGTTACCACTGCTGGATATACATAGTCCGGTAACACCCATGACAGTTGTCTAACAACCATGGTAACACCTCCAACATCCACAATACAAATTACCTATGTCTGTCGTCCTTGTCACTGCGGTATAGAGCACATGGTGGAGGTACAGGACCCTACCCACAGATACGACATACCCTGTAGTAAACCACACAGAATTAAGAAGCAAGGCTCCCCATGCGTAGATGTCAGACATACCCCTGCTGAATGTTATGCAGATAGGTAATATGCCATATGAGTCACCCTGTGTAACTGTTTGTAAGAAGCAGGTACGATCATAACACGTGTCACAAGGGGCAGGGTAGCATAACAGTATGCTGCTGTAGGCCCAGGGCCAAAAGCACACTACCTACCTAAGACACAATGCACACCCATGAACACATTGCAAACGAAATATGTGAGGTGGAATGAGTGTGCCAGTGACTGGGTGCATGTTGTGTACTGGTGTGATTGCTCACCATGACTGTCTGTCTGTCATGGTAGTGTGTGTCCTTGGTGTGAGGCCAGTGACAGATGTGTGAGGTATTGCGATCAACACATACTACATTGCCATATGTTGTGCTGTGTTACCCTGTATGTCACTGTGGTGTAGGTAGGGTTATGGCAAGTAAGAGTAGTGTGCATTACCAGTGAAATATGTAACGTGCATTGTGTGCAGTGCAGTGCATTGGCTGATAATGTTCCCCATACAGTACCTTGATACAAACCCCCAGTGTGAGGTTGTGCATTGTACCTGAACCAGTGTGTTGACTGCTGCAGTATACTAGTCTGTCATATGGAGTGTGCCAGGTACTGTTGCACAGTTGTCGGATGAGCACTGATATCTGGTCATTTACATGTGTATCCCCCAATAGACAGACAGATGCTATATATGGTGGTTAAGTTATGTCACTGCAGTCAAGTATTATGTGTATTATGTGTGCCATAGTTTGCTGACAGATATTGCTGACATATTTTCCTTCTCCTTTTTGGGGCTATGGTTCACCAGCGGAACCCTGTCTACTCCACTGCAGAGGAGGAAGAGATACACCAGAGCCTGGTGCGGGATTTCGCAGTACACTTTTCCCGCACCAGCCAGAACCAGCAGGAGAGGGCTGCACTGTGGCAAGACCTGGTCGTCGAGTAAATGACATAGGCACACATAACCGGACATATGAACAGATACGCCATCACTGCAGTGATTCAATTAGAAATGTCTGTCAGCGTGCGTCAGATATCCACATGCAGCAGCTTGCCACAGGTGGTGGGGTGTCTAGACATCCCCCCCTCACCAGACTGGAGGGACTACTCCTAAGTGTTGTGGCTCCAGCCCAACAGCAACAGCAGCAGCATACATGTGTAATGATGGAGGCTGGAGCCACACAGCAGCAGGACACGGAGCATGCAGGTAACATGCCATGCGTATAGTTGACCGTTCTATACACTGTTAGGTTATGCATGTGTGAGGTGTGTCCTCATTTTGTAGCTGTAATCTTGGTAATTATTGTGCAAGAGTGATATCCTCAATATCAGCAGTACACCTGTGGAAGCTAACTGTTGCACTACTGAACTGTATCATGCCCACAGTATCAATGGCACAGTTGTGCCCACTGACAATAAATGTCTCTTTTCTGCAGGTCCCTCTGGTGTAACAGCAAGGCAGCCTATCCATGCTGGTGAGTGTGTAATACCATTACCTTCAATACTCTTGATACTAACAGTAATAATAGGCTGAAGCAGTAGTGCTATGTGTTTGATTGCAGGTGTGTTTGTGTCTGTGTGTTGATATTCATATACAGAGGTGTGTGCATGTGTGCATGTGCGCATGTGTGCATGTGCCCATGTGTGCAAGTGCGCATGTGTGCATGTGCCCATGTGCGCATGTTTGTATCAGTGGTGACATTGTGTACACATTGTAAACTGTGTTTCCTGTCTTACTCCCACAGGTTCTGGTGCTGCTCTGGTGTTGTGCAGCAGGGAACCTGAATCAGCTGCTGTGGATAGTGATAATGATGATACCTGTGTAATGGCACAGGTAGGTGTGCCAGGGTCCGTCATTGGTCAGCCAATTGACACTACACAGCTGTCGACCCCATCAATGTGCACAGTCATCCTGCCAATACATCCTTTATCACCAATGTCCCTAGGTGATGGACAGGATACAGTGGGCATTGACCAGGGTAATATGGTATTGGTGGCACATGCATCCCCACACAGCAGCCATGACCAGGGTCCTGACATGGTACCACACAGACAGACGTCCAGGGGTTCTCGTGGGAGCATCAGTGGGCATACCGCCCCTGTCAGACGTGCCCACAGAGGTCTTTCAACCTCAGCTATGTTTCGGGCTGTAATGAAGGCACAGTCACATATGGAATGGTACACCAGACGGGGTCTGAGGGAGCTGAGAGCATGTCGCACAGCTATGAGTGACAGTATGCGTGATGTTGCGGCTGCCATCCGTAACTTCACCGAGGTCATTGACAGACGTTGGGGGGACACATTAGATCTGTTCCACAACTACATGTCCATGAGCCAGGGCAATGGTGGACGGTTGAGCGTTGACGTGGCCGTATGCCAGCAACAGCAGCAGCTGGCAGCTGTCGCAGATGACAACAGGCCCGCGGCCGCTCACATAGTGCCAGCAGCAGCCCCAGCAATACTGGGTCTGTGCTGTCATCAGACCGCCCCAGGAGACCACATGCACGTGGCGCTGGACAGTCCCAACAGGGACCTGTCTCCAGTCACCAACCACCTGCTTCTGATGACAGTACTCAGTCTGGCTTAGTACCTGATACGGTCCGTAGCACCCCTTCCAGGCACAGGTACCATGTCCCTGGCCACAGACAGTGATCTGTATGACCTGGCAGGTACAGTCTGTGGCTGTCCACAAACACCTGTATATGGCAGCCATGAGGTGGGACTGTGTGCATTCATACACACATGCAAAGCGAAAACACCTAGGGCTAACACATACACGCACACACTGCATCAACATTGCCCCATCTTGTACTGCTGTCCCTCACCAACACACACAGACATGTCAATTGGTTGTATCAGTGGCAGACTCAGGCATACCAGGTACACACCCTGTGCATATGATGAAACTGTGCCACATCCTGCAATCTGTAAAATCGGTGCAGGAACAGGTTAACATGGTGCTGATGCACAGGGTGACTACATAGACGTGTTGTAATAGTATGATGCTGACAACAGTACAGTGTAATGATATCATTGTGGGTATATACCAGCATGCCTGATGCAGTTACAGTATGAATGTCATTGTATTGTTTTGTACACCCATAGTAATTACCACAGTGTACTGTCTGCACATCTTTGCATACTGGTGGTGAGGCTGTCAGGGGATGGCCACCTACATAGGTAGCACAAGGGATACGAATATGTACATATTGATACTCAATGATGGTCAAGTCAACTGCGAGTTGCATGCTGTCCACACACGACTCTGCAATGCGGATGTTTGAGGATGTTGATATCTGTGCAGAACTACACAACAGGTTCAAGGCTCACAAGAGCACACTAGCACTACAAGGTCACACCTCATACCATGCATGACAGCACCAAAACACAGAACTAACTATGACAGGAGGGAGAGTGTCCATACATGTCAAGGATACTGTGGTGCCAGGACAGATAGCATACATCATACTAAGTCTGGAACTGCTGAGTGAGGGCTCAGTGTCCGTTATTTGACATGTGTATTATTACAGGTATGAGCACTTGGGTATCAGGCCAGTTATTCAACATTACGAAGGTACATGGTCTATACACTTGTGGGGGGTGTGGCTGGACCCAGCCCGTCTGACCTGTGAATGTCTGGGTACAGGCTTATAGTGCCTGCATATATGCACTGTTACCTACTGGAAGTCATACACCGTGTTTGTTGTAGCATAGTCTGCATACAGGCCTGCTGACTGTAGCTTTGTTTGTATGCATGTTTGCTTGTTATGTTCCTGAAACACTGATTCCACCTGCAGTGCAGATTTACAGTGCCTCTGTGGATCCCTAGTGACATCTATATTGCTTACTGTACTGATGTCCATGTCTCACTTGACAGAACGTCACTGTTTGTCCTGTTTGCATGTAGCTTGCCTGTAACACATTGCATATGACTTACCTCGCATTTGCTCAAGACAGCATTCATATATGCCAGCACTAACAAATCAGGAGCACTACACCCTCACATAGTCACCTTGAGTACCTTGTTCCCCATTGGCCCTATGTGTCGTTACTTAGTATGGGATTCACAATGCTATGGTAGCATGTGCAAAGGTCACCTGTCGATCTACTCTCAGGTCCAGTTTGTGAATCTGTAAGTCATGTGGCAATGTTACAGCTGCCTCATGTACACAGACAACCCTCTCCCCTTCCCATACACTTACAACACATGTGAGAGATGCAACCACATAGCCAAACTGGGGGCTAAGCTCTCTTAACTCAGCACTGGCATTCCCTGTCAGGTGGAGTGGGATACTACAGTGAATACAGTACCAGTCTCCCATAGACCTGCCACGACCGCAATCCAAACACAGAAACACACAGGTACATTATTGGACTCTCAGAATAGCATCCTGCCTGAGCAGCTGACACCTGCAAAACAGACACACAAGCAAACGTTAAGCCAGAGCAGAGCACGTGCAACACATAGCTCACAAAGCCTGTGTGCCAAACAGTCACAGGCCATACGGCTTGACAACACACCTGCTACAGTTGTATGAGGTACCTCTATCGTCAGGTACACTGAGGTCCTGCTCACCAGGCTGAACCAGGTGACGGTCATGCTGAGCTGCCCGTCGGGCACTATGATCCACCACATAACACATGCATACCGGTCACTCCAAAGCATGTAGAAGTATGACTCAGTCATTGTCTGTGCCAGTGTGTATGACCTCTGACGCACCTCCCTGGACTACATGTTAGGGGACATAGAGGGGCTCTCTGAGCTTGTGGCATAGGCTGGTATGACCCTGACCTTGAGTAGCATCTTACCCTCACCAAGAACGCTGTCACAATATGTAGACAGGATGATCAGTTTCTGCAATTAACGTATGTTTCAGTGACATTCAAAGGGGATCCAATGCCTGTCAGTGTGGGATTACATGCTGGGCAAGCCACATTGCTTTGCTTGGGACAGCTTGCACCTGTCACCCATGGGCCCTTGTATATTGGCAGAGGCTGTTGCTACACAGACAGTGCCTTTGTATGCAAGGCTGACATTACATAACCACTTACACAGGTATCACACGGGATAGGACACTAATAGAAATGCTACTCAACAGCAGCAGTGGAAACCTCAAGATGCATGCAGTGGAAATTAGAAGTTATGTACCTACCATAACGTTCCATGTTAGTTGTCTTCTCTCGCCTTCTTTCTTGCTGGATGGGTTCGGAGCCGATCCTCGGCTCCGACTCGGCACTTGCTTTAGCTTGAGAACTCCTTTTACCAGCTCAAGGAAACCCTATATCCCATGATGCAAGGCGGAACTACCTCAGATCTCGTTTGGTAGCTAACCTACCCTGCTAAGGACTAACCTAACATAATTAGGAAAACCAAGTTCATAATAAGAGTCCTCATATGAAGGCTCAGGAGGAAACAACCTGATAGGAACTCTTCAAGATCTGTCCAGGCCAGGGGGAAGGAGGGAGGGACCCAAGAAAGAAGGCGAGAGAAGACAACTAACATGGAACGTTATGGTAGGTACATAACTTCTAAATGTTAAGTTGTCAATCTCGCCTTCATTCTTGCTGGATGGGACCGCGTCCCTAGCACCTGTATCCCGGGTGGCTCAATGGAACAGACTCTTGAGAACTGTGGAACCAAAACTGGCCCTGTCTCTGGAGGCCAAGTCTAACTTGTAATGAGAGACAAAGGTATGAGGGGTGGCCCAAGTAGCTGCTGCACAAATGGTATCAATGGATAGTCTATCCTGAAAGGCTGCAGAAGTGGATAGACTCCTGGTTGAGTGTGCTTTTGGTTTAGAAGGTAGCTGCTTGCCTCTGAGAGAGTACACATAGGAAATGGTGGAAGTCAACCATCTGGATAAGGTCACTTTAGAAACTGGAAGACCTATCCTGTTTTCTGCATAGGAGACAAATAATTGGTCCGATTTCCTGAATTGTTTAGTTCTATGCAAATAGTACCTGAGCTGACGATGGACATCCAAAAAATGAAGCTTTTGTTCAGCTCTGTCAGAATAGTTTGGGAAAAAGACTGGTAGATCTATAGATTGGTTAATATTGGTTTGAGACACAATCTTGGGGAGAAAGGACGGGTTCGTTCTTAAGGATACCCTGTCCTTATGAAAAACCAAGTAAGGGGAACGAATGCAGAGAGCTTGAATCTCGGAAACCCTTCTTGCTGAAGTGACAGCCAGTAAGAATATAGTTTTCCAGGTCAATAACTTCAAAGAACATGAAGCAGACGGTTCGAAGGGAGGTAGCATCAAGGATGCCAACATTAAATTTAGATCCCATTGCGGAGGAGGATGCTTTATCGGCGGCTTTAGGAGAAAAACTCCTCTCAGAAAGGCCTTGCATAATCTATGAGACATAATGTTATTATCATGCAAGCCAACATGATACTTGGAAATAGCAGCCAGTTGAACTTTAACTGTAGATGAAGAAGATCCTGAATGAAAACTTCAGCCAGGAAATCTAAAACAGAATGTACAGGAGCAGTAAAGGGATCAATATTCCTGGAATTTGCCCAAATAGAAAAACGTCGCCACTTGCTAGCATAAACAGTTCTAGTGGACGACTTTAAAGAAGACTAAGATGTCTCTGACTGAGTCAGAGATCATCGGAAGCCTGGCTAGGAAGGAAGTGGAGCAACCAAGCAGTGAGGTTGAGAGAATGAATGGCCCGGTGCTGCTGACCCGACTGGTGGATCAAGAGATCCGAACTGGGTCCAGATGCCAGGGCTGCACCAGGAGGTGACGATGCAGAGACGGAAACCAAATTTGTCGAGGCCAATAAGGGCAATGAGAATCAACTTGGCCCTCAAAACGGTGGCTTTCTGAATGACTTGTGGAATCAAGGGAAAAGGAGGAAAAGCGTGCAGAAGTCCCCGGGCCAATCCTGGGTTAGAGAGTCTCTCAGGGGTTGGCCTGGAAGGAAAGAGGGTGAAAAATCGGGCACTTGTTGTTTTGAGGTGTAGCAAAAGATCGCAACAAGGAGTGCCCCACTTCAGAAAAATCTGATCCACTACAGATTGATTGAGAGACCACTCGTGAGGCATCAAAATGGATCTGCTCAGCCTGTCCGCCAAGAGGTTGGACCTGCCGGGGATGCGTTGCTATCAGAAACCGATGAGAGGAGATTGCCCATTGCCAAAGTCTGAGAGCTTCTCGACACAACGGATAGGACCTGGTCCCGCCCTGCTTGTTGATGTACCAGACCACGGACATGTTGTCCGTTTGTACTGCAATAGTCCCCGTGGGAAGAAAGTCGTTGAGGGCTTGCAACGTTAAAAGCACCGCTCTCATCTCCAGGACATTGATGTGCAGATGGTATTCTATGGGTTGCCACGTCCTGTGGACCATCCTGCCCTGATAATGCCCCCCCACCCGATCAGAGAGGCATCTGTAGTGACTGTGGCAACTGGAGGAGGGGGAACAAAGGGTCGGCCCTGATGAAGAAGAGGGGAAGATATCCACCAGTTCAGATGAGTTCTGCACGATTGTGTGACTAAGATTTCGTGCCTCATCGGGAGACTGTGGTACGACCACTGAGTGAATAACATCCACTGCAGAAGACGCATGTGGAAGCGAGCCAGTGGTAGAAGAACAATGGCCGCAGCCATAAGACCTAGAACCTTCAGTATCAATCTGGCTTTGACCTTGCTGCTCTGCAATAGAATCGAGCGAATTTTTGGATGTCCAGAATTCTTTCATCTGTTAGTCTGGCTAACATTTTGACGTGTTTAATTCTGCCTATAAAGGTGATAGATTGGCAAGGCCGCAGAGAAGATTTTTCAAATTTACTGAAATTCCCAAACTCCTGCAAAGCTGCAGAGTGTAGTCTCTGGTCTGAAGAAGCTGACACCTGGTGGTGGCGGAGAGGAGCCAGTCGTCCAAATAAGGAAACACCTGGAATCCTTGACGTCTCAGATGAGCTGTGACCACTGCCATGCATTTGGTAAACACTCTGGGGGCTGAAGTGAGGCCAAAGGGCAGGACTCTGAATTGGTAATGACTGGTCCCTAGTCGAAAGCGGAGAAACCTTCTGGAGCGCCTGTGAATCTTTATGTGATAGTACGCGTCCTGAAGGTCTATAGAGCACATCCAGTTGTCCTTGCCCAGAAAGGGCAGAATGGACTGAAGCGTGACCATCCGGAATCTTGCCTTCTTGACAAATCTGTTTAGATTGCTCAGGTCTAATATTGGTCTCCAATCTCCCGTCCTTTTGGGGACCAAAAAGAATCTCGAGTAGACGCCGGAACAGTCTGGACGGCTCTTTTTCCTAGGAGCTTTGAAACCTCCTGTTCTGCCAAATCCCATTGACCAGGTGAGATGTCTGGAAGGGATTGTTGAGGTACGGGATACCTTTCGAAGGGGATTTTGTAACCCTCGGATATGATCGACTGTACCCACATATCTTGTGAGAGGGAATGCCAGGCTAGTGGGTACAGCGAAATCCTTCCCCCGACTGCCTCCAAGGGTGGACAGTCGGGCAACACCTCAGGGGTGCTGAAAGGGCTTCTCAGGAAGAGACTCCCTGTTGCCCTGGTTCTGAGGACCCCCTGCCTCTAGGGCGTCTATTATTGTTACCCCTCTGCCTCTGGGGTAAACTGACAACGTGTGTCCGTGTAGCTCCTTGGGCTTTGCGGAACCACATCTTCCCTCCCTTCTGACCCTTGGGATATGGTCTAGAAGGGGTGGAAAAATGGACTCCAACGGCAGAAAGAGTTTTACCGTCCTGCTCACACCTGGTCAAGGTATCCCTTCACCTGAGGTCCGAACAAAGCCAAACCATCAAAGGGGGTATTGGTGAAGGACGCCTTAAAGGGGTCCCAAAATTACACAGCCGCATCCAGGCTTGGCGTCTAAGAGCCACTCCTGTGCCTGCGGCCCTGCTCGCTCCATTGGCCGCATAGGATATGAGCCGCATGGAGGAGTTGGATAAGGAATTCAGGATTGCTAGCTGTGAGGCAATCTTTTCTTGAGCCCCAGCAGCAGAAGGATCCTGGACCACTTCACCCAGTTCCTTGAGAATATCTCTTTGAAGCCTGGTGAAGTGACAAAGGTAGTTCAGCGAACGCATAGCAAAGGTCGCTGAAGAAAACATCCGCTTTCCATACCTGTCCATGGTCCTAGAATCCTTGTTAGGAGGATGGACAGGTACTGAAGGATCCGCCAGTTCCTTCTTAGTGGCCGCCGCTACCACCATAGCATCCACAGAGATGCCCTTGGAAAGAAACTGTTTGTCCGTAGGGGCCGTAATAAACTTGGATGGTCTCCTGGGGACAGGTTCCACAGAATCTGGAGCTGCCCACGCCTTCCGAGCCACTACCTACATAAGTGGGTCGAAAGGCGGAGACACCCAGGAGGTGGAGGGTCGGGATCCAAAAGCCTCCAGGTATACCGACTCATCCTCGGAGGGATCAATGGATGGCCAATTCCCCCTCTGTTTGAGGAGCTCAAGGATGTCTGAAAAGGAGACATCCTCAGAGGGGGATCGTGGGGAACCCTCCGACTCATCTAAGTCGGTATCAGATGTAGTAGACTCGGGGGAGTCTGTGTGTTTCCTCTTACACGTCCTCTTCCGAGGGGGTTCACCTGCAGGATCAGGAGAAACTCGGAAGAGGAGGAAATTCCCAATGGGGAAACCTGGGGCGATGGATCCCTGGGCCTGAGAGCAAGAGGCTGGCAAGAGATGTCTACAGGCACCGAAGAGCACCGAAGAGGGAGGAGCTAGAGGGATGGACCGTTGACCTGGCTCAGGAGCCAGGACACTCCTCATCACCTCAAAGGCTCCTCCCGGAGACCGGAATATCCCGATCCGAGGATACAGGAATTCCGGCTCCACTGAGAGGGAAGGCTCGAGGCGATGTCGGTGCCGAGCTTACAAGCGAAGCCTCGAGAGGGACAGCGGGTCGGACAAGGGTCCGATGCCACTAGCCCCTCGGAGCCGACAAGGGAAACTCGACGACCGGATCCCTCCAAGGAAGGTCTCAAGGAGGAGATCGGAGCCGAAGACGACGGAGCCGAAGGATGTATCGGCTCCGCCAAACAGTCCCTGTCCCGAAGCTCGGCCCGAACTCTGGTGGGGAGTCGGAGGAGGAAGTTCAAGGGGTGAAACAATAGCCGAAGTCTGCTGAGACGGGCTATGGAGCATTTGGGCCAGTGCCTGCCACTTTAACAGCCTGCTTACCACCCTCTCTAAGTCGTGGTCAGACAGCCTGGAAGATCTCGAAGATCGGCTCCGCTCCGACAAAAGAGGAGACCCCGGAGCCGAGTGGATACTCTGCAACGAAGGGGACCGAGATCTCTTTTGGGATGAAGTCATCGGAGCCGAAGTCCCCTGAATTCCAGATGAAGCTGAGGGTTTCTCGGCTCCGATGCTGGATAAGGTGTCGGCTCCAGCCGGAGCCGACAAGGCCACAGTAGACCGGGTGTCGGAACCAATCGGTGCCGAACCCACTACCTTGGAAGCAGATAGATCGGTTCCAGCCAGAGCCGATCTCGGCTCCGACGGAGCCGGAGCCACCGGAGGAGGCTTGGATACTGTAGCCTGAACCTTCGGTGGCTTAGAAGGTTTACTAGACCCTGTTTTAGAGGGAGAACCTTCTGGCTTAAGTAAGCCACGGAGGATCAATTTATTCCTCCTTTCCTGCAGGACTCTCTGGCTAAAAGAGTGACACAAAGCACAGGAGTCCTGCAGGTGCAAAGGCCCCAGGCAGTAAACACAAGAAGTGTGACCGTCTGTCAGAGACATTTTCTGACAGCACGAGTCACACTTCTTGAAGCCTGAGACCTTGCCTTCCTTTGACATAGTTCTAAGGAAGAAAGTCACACACACCCCAACAAACACACAATTAATCCCCAAACACACAGACACACAGGAAGGGATTAACCAATGGGGTCTAGGCCTAACTTAACTGTTTACAATTATAAACAGAATTTAAAAGTTTTTAACTAAAAGGGTGGGCTATAGACACACTACACACTATGAAAGGGGAAAAAAGGGGGAAATAAATCCCTAACTAAGCTTGTTTTTGACAAAAAACAACTTACCTCAGCTGGCAAAGGAGACCTCTTTCGCTAAGCGGCAAACGAGATCTGAGGTAGTTCCGCCTTGCATCATGGGATATAGGGTTGCCTCGAGCTGGTAAAAGGAGTTCTCAAGCTAAAGCAAGTGAATGGAGCCGAGGATCGGCTCCGAACCCATCCAGCAAGAATGAAGGCGAGATTAACAACTTAACATCTGTCCTTAGCATAGGGTACAGCAATATCCGTGCAGTAACAGACTCCTGGTACAAGGCTCCCAGGTGCACACCATCACTGCCAGGTCATTCCTGATACCATGCTTGTCATCCCCTACACATGCACCAAACCAGAACAGGGGGGATGTATCCAAAGGCACCTCAGATACACATACCCCCAGGTTGGTGGCACTGCACAAAGCATCAGACCCTATCCATGTGCAACTAACAGTGGGTTAGACTGCCTTCAGGTTCATAGCCTGGCACACACCACCCTCCCATACCCAGGAAACCCACTTGGCCTTCCTGACAACACTGGGAATATGACGGTCTCTACAAACACCATTATATGGTTGGACTGCGACTACCCAAACATAGAGTGTGAGCATTACTCTAGCTCCAAGACCCTATCTGAAGGGTTCTTAGCATTCTTTCCCTGCATTGCTATGGAACAACTTGTTACCACTCCCACAAGAGGTGACAACATGCTTCACCTGTTCATCACCAACATGTGGACTACATGCTCCAGACCACTCATGTACCCTCGCTGGTGGGATGACACCATCTACAACCCACACTGTCTAGTCACATACCACATGCAGCCCCTGCACAGAACACCACAGTCATACAGTTGTCTGATGCATATTCCCTGTATTTACATGAGGCAGGCTTCGGACATGGGAACTATTGCAGTTCACAGGTACATATGTGTAGGTGGCACACACATACATCATGTGTGCATTGACATTACTGATATAATGTATGTCGTGCAATATTGGGAACAACACCCCACACACATGGACAAACTGTGTGACAAAATGTACACATGGCGTTTGTAGGATACAAACCCCTACCTAACTATGTTAGATCACTTGTGAGAGACGCAGTAGCAGAGTGTGCTATTTGCATTACTGGGAGGATTGCTTTCTCCTGCTGTACTTATGGGGTGCTGACATCATCAGTGTTTAGACAGTGGAATATGCAGCATGTGTTGTGTAGTAACAGTTGCCAAAAGGGACATTTCTCTTACACATGGAATTGCACACACTACTCCCCCACACACATTCACACACACTGAGCACTTGCAGGATTCAAACCCCTACCTAACTATGTTATGACACTTGTGAGAGACGCAGTAGCAGAGCACGCTATTTGCATTACTGGGAAGATTGCTTTCTCCTGCTGTACTTATAGGGTGCTGACATCATCAGTGCTTAGACAGTGGAATATGCAGCATGTGTTGTGTAGTAATAGTTGCCAAAAGGGACATTTCTCTTACACATGGAATTGCACACACTACTCCACCACACACACACACACTGTGCACTTGCAGGATTCAAACCCCTACCTAACTATGTTATGACACTTATGAGAGATGCAGTAGCAGAGCGTGATATTTGCATTACTGGGAGGATTGCTTTCTCCTGCTGTACTTATAGGGTGCTGACATCATCAGTGTTTAGACAGTGGAATATGCAGCATGTGTTGTGTAGTAATAGTTGCCAAAAGGGCCATTTCTCTTACAAATGGAATTGCACACACTACTCCCCCACACACATTCACACCCACACTGAGCACTTGCAGGATTCAAACCCCTACTTAACTATGTTATGACACGTGTGAGAGACACAGTAGCAGAGCGTGCTATTTGCATTACTGGGAGGATTGCTTTCTCCTGCTGTACTTATAGGGTGCTGACATCATCAGTGTTTAGACAGTGGAATATGCAGCATGTGTTGTGTAGTAATAGTTGCCAAAAGGGACATTTCTCTTACACATGGAATAGCACACACTACTCCCCCACACACATTCACACACACACTGAGCACTTGCAGGATTCAAACCCCTACCTAACTATGTTATGACACTTGTGAGAGACGCAGTAGCAGAGCGCGATATTTGCATTACTGGGAGAATTGCTTTCTCCTGCTGTACTTATAGGGTGCTGACATCATCAGTGTTTAGACAGTGAAATATGCAGCATGTGTTGTGTAGTAACAGTTGCCAAAAGGGACATTTCTCTTACACATGGAATTGCACACAATACTCCCCCACACACATTCACACACACACTGAGCACTTGCAGGATTCAAACCCCTACCTAACTATGTTATGACACTTGTGAGAGACGCAGTAGCAGAGCGCGCTATTCACATTACTGGGTATAATTTCTGCTCCTGACATATGTATAGTGTGCTGACATCATTATGGATGATGATGTATGTACATCTGTTACTATCCATCAGTACAAGGGAGAGCATATGTATGCATTAACTTTGCACAGGCACAGTGGCCTACTGTACTGTGGAGGCAGGGTTCCCATTCAGAAGCCTGAAACATCATAAGCCTGAAAATCAAAATCCTGAAACCAAAAGCCTGAAAATTCAGAATCCTGAAAACTCAAAATCCTGAAAGCCCAAAATCCTGAAAGACCAAAATCCTGAAACTCAAAATCCTGAAAACACAAAATAGACATACTGATGTCATTGTGGCTTTGCTATTGTTAGCCTTGTGGTGTTAGGTCATGCATTGGGGTCAGGTAAGTGTGCGGTTGGTTTTATGTTAGGGTTAGGGGCGGTTTAAGTGAGTTAGGGTTAGGGCGCAGGTTAGGCATGTATGCAATAGTGACAAATATTGGGGTTAGGGGCGGTTTAAGTGAGTTAGGGTTAGGGCGCGGGTCAGGTGAGTGTGCGATAGTGACGGACCTTAGGGTTAGGGTTAGGGTCAGGGTCAGTTGGTAGATATTAATGTCTTTATAGTGACATATTAGCATTATTTGTGTTTTCAGGATTTTGAGTTTCAGGATTTTGGGCTTTCAGGATTTTGGGCTTTCAGGATTTTGAGTTTTCAGGATTCTGAATTTTCAGGCTTTTGGTTTCAGGATTTTGATTTTCAGGCTTATGATGTTTCAGGCTTCTGAATGGGAACCGGAGGCAGACGCCAAATACATTGTGGATAGCCTTCTGTATTCCCTAGGGACAACAGTCTAGTATTGCACTTTACGGCCATATGTTTACATGTCAGATGCAAGTATCTGTTGCTCATATACTGTTTGTGGGTCTTTATTACCATAGCCTTCCCTATCTCTATAAACAACTTGTGTACTGCGGAAGATGTCTGCATATGAGTGGGATCCAGTACTTTACTTATGTCTCTGTTGTAACTTCACTGTGTGCACTGGGCAGATGTCTGTATTGTGGGAGGTTCCTGTGTTAACACATACAAATGCCAGATATGTGTGTGCAACTGCTGAACTGTGACATGGCCTAAGTGTGTGAGCATGCCCAGTTCGCAGTTTGTATGGCTTCTTGACTGACACGTCTCATTTATCTAAGTGTGCGAGCATGCCCAGTGTGACCTTTCCTTATGTTGGGATCTGTGGACCACCACATTTGTGTTTGTGTGTGGATGCCATCTATATTTCACATGTACAGTTGAGTGTTGGACATCAGGTTGTGTTCTTACTGCCCAACTGCTTTGTGTCTGAACCTAACAGGCATTATGGTGTGCCTGCAGGGTCGCCATGGGATAGTCTGCATACAGTTGTCAACATCCTTTCCTACTGACCAAACAGTTGTATTGTCGTATAGTGTACTGGTGCAGTACTGTGGTGGACAATATAATCGGTTTCAGTCCTATCACTGCTTGTAATATTTATAGTGAGCACACCAGACTGGTTGAGGGCCAGTTGTGCAAATATGACCATGTTGCATTTTGTTCAGATATGGACAGCATAGTACATGATTGTCCGACATTGTTAATGTATTCCACAACTTGTGTGGACAGTGACAAACAATGGCCATGTGCCCTAGTCCATTTGTAATGCTAGTCAGAGAGTGTTTGTCCTTCAACACACATTTACTGGTGTTTACCATGACATATGTCACGGTTAGTGTGCTGTGCCTCTGTCTACCCGTGACATACAGGTGATATCCAGGGTACACCTACCATCTCCCATCCAGTCATCATGATTCCTCTGGATGACAGTCAATGAGGGGCTCCCTAGATAACCTGTAGTGGGAGTTTAGTCGTGAGTGGAGTGAGCTTCTGGGTTATGGACCAGTCGGTACAGCATGTCCTGTTTATGTCTGTGCTGGGGTTCAGGCCTGTCAGCTGCATAGGTCACCAGCATTCAGAGTTTACATGGTGCCAAATGTCCATTGATACCAGGTTGGTCATGGCTCTATACATCAGGCACAGTTCACCTCTAGCCAGGTGGTATGGCACTGTGTGGAGCTGCAGTTTCATTAATCAGGTGACACATGGCATCTGTTACAGCTCTGCGATCCTCCTGGTGGGGTATTTGTGGGGTCTTTCCAGTTGCTGCAGGTGTCTGCTAAGGTACATCCCTGAAGGGCCATTGTACACAATTGTGAGGCTGTTGATGGATGACTGGAGAGGCACATTGACCTACCCTAACCAAGCTGTGCTTACCTTCATGATTAGGTGGGTATATGGTATGTTTCTGTAACCACTACAGACACATGGTTGTCACATGCAGGATATCTATCACCTTGTGTCCCCAAGTCCCTTATTGCTCCTGATGTACTTACTAGGTTAACACCTATGTGGTAATTTCTGGCCATGTACTGTGTTTCCACAGGGGTTGACTATACACTATTCTGCATTTAGCTTGTTGACATGGCTGTGGCACCACTTGTGTGTTTCTATGTGTGCCTTTTGTAGGTTGCTTGTGTCAGCTGGAGGGTCCAATATGGTGGGCAGTTTGTAGTCCTCTGCAAACCTGTTCAGACAGAGTCCTTCCATGTTGGCCTGTACCTATGTGACATATATAGCATACAAGAGAGGTCCCAGGACCATGCCTTGTGGGATGCCAGTTGTACCTGGTTTGCAGTCTGCCATGGCTGCAGCATGTCTGATCAGGTCAGTTCTGTCCTTGCGCTGGTTTGCAACCCCTCTACTTGCATAGGGGTTTTTTAGGTGCACCGAACCGCAAGATGTATGTGAACAACAACAGGAACGGTCAGAAGTAATTGTCAACTCCATACCTGTTTCACCTCGTGAAGAAGGTTTTCCTAAAATTATCACCAATGTCAAGGGCGACTTTAAGATTTATAACTTTTCTACTGTGGACATTAACTCTGACTTAGTTGAACTTTTGGCTTTTGGCTTTACATTTGTTCCTAGTTTCACTGGAAACCTGGCTAAAACTATTATTGATTTAAAATGTTTCACTCGCAAACTTAATTTGAAACTTTTTTTTAGCAATGATGTTTCTGATGCACTAATGGGCTTAAAAATGCCTAGTTCATTCAACCCTCCTCTGCATGACAACTTACACATATTTGAAACTATGTGTGAGGTTGACATCAGACATCTTCACTCTTCCTTTCAGTATAAAGCTGGTTTCCCTAAATTTAATATTACTAAGGAACAGTTATCAGGATTACGTTTACTTAGTGAATTATCTGTAAGGCTAATAAAACCAGACAAAGGAGGGGGCTTAGTCCTATTTGATGACTTTCAGTATAAAGAGAAAATGCTTACCCCACTAAATAGTCCAGCATATGGTTTGGCTTCGTTGAATGAAGTGAACATTGCTCATAGTCGTATTAGGGGTTATTACAGGGATTTATATTTGGCTGGAAAAATTGATCTGAATTTATTTGATTTTATTGACATCCTTCCGCCAAAAATCCCTGTCATGTTTGGCATACCTAAGATCCATAAGGATGTCAAAAACCCCCCTATGAGAGCACTGGTTGATGGACGTTCTTCTATGACCCACCCCTGCTCTAGGTTCATTGACACTATTCTAACAAAATTCACTAAACTCATCCCAGCCATTTGTAAAGACTCCTGGACATTTTTGAAAAATATGAATGACATTCCATTTGACTGTTCTAACAACTTTTTAACTATAGACGTTGTCGACTTATACACCTCCATCCCACACCTTGAGGCTGTGGAATGGATAGGTTTGCTTCTAACAGAGTTGGGGGCTTCAACACTTGAAACAGAGTTGGCTACCGAGCTTCTAGACATTGTTTTAACATCCAATTATTTCATTTTTGACAAAGAGTTTTACATACAAAAACAGGGGGTAGCCATGGGCTCCCCTTGTGGAGCAAGTGTTGCTAACCTCTTTGTCGCTTATTGGGAAAAACATTTCCTATTTAATAGACCAGATTTAATGGAGAAAGTCTCTTTTTACACTAGATTTTTGGATGATGTTTTCATTCTTTTTAAGGATGATTTGGGGGCTGCAGTTGATTTTGTGAAATCCATTAATGAAACTACGGAATTTTTGAAATTTACTTTCAAATTTTCCACTATAGAAATTGATTATTTGGATGTTAAATTAACTAAAGACTTAAACAAAAAGATGCTCACAGCTAGTATCTTTAGGAAACCTACTTATGTCAACTCTTTTTTGCATTTTTCTAGTGCTCACCTGTTTAAACAGAAGCGGTCTATAGTTAAAGGCCAATTGGTTAGAGCAAGTAGAATGTGTAGTTCCTTTTCTGACTTCTGTAAAGAATGTTCATTTTTAAAAAACTTGTTTACCAATCGTGGTTACCCTCTCAATTTAATTAATGAGCTTACATGTGAAGTCAGTCAGAAAAGGACTGATGGCTTTTACAAACCTCTCCTTGACCAAACTAGCCTTACTCTTTGCAAAGAAAATGGTACAACTATACCCCCTGATGCCACCTATACAACAGCCTGTACTAGTGTCTTAACCAACGACCAACAAATGTACTTAAATAGGAAAGATGAACCCAACTTTACTCTTAGTTTTGTTACCACATTCAACACCAACTCTCAAGCCATATGGTCAATCATTTGTAAGAATTGGCATTTTATTTCTAATACACCAACACTATTAGAAAAACTAGGTCCTTTACCTAGGGTGGTTTATAGAAGAGGTAGCAACTTAAAAGAAATATTACAGAGAAATCCACCTGAGCAAGCCTTTAGTAGATTAAAAGGTTCTTTTAAGTGTGGTCTTTGTAACTACTGTAAGTTCATTAAAACAGGTAATTCATTTGAAATTGGGAACAGAAAATATGAGATTCACCATAAAATTAATTGTCAAATGCGCTCAGTGGTTTATATCGCTTTTTGCGACTGTTGCCCTGTTTTCTACGTTGGTAAGACGGACCGTATGGTCCGTGAACAGATTTACCAACACTCTTACGCAATTAGGAAAAACAAAGGAGACAACGCCTTGGCAAAACATGTTGACAAAAATCCGGGGCATAATTTTTCTTTTATGGGTATTGACCACGTTCCGTCAACCATCAGAGGTGGACCACAGTCTCTTTTGTTAGAGAACCGGGAGCTCGAATGGCAACTTAAGCTTGACGCATTCAGAGCTCCCGGTCTTAATGAGAACTGTAACATTGCAGCTGTTCTTAAGTTAAGAAGCTACTTAAGATAACTTCTTACTTTTGAACAACGTAACCTTAGAGTCGGTCTTTTACTTATGAAAGTTCTTCTGATTACTTGTTTACCGAGAAGCTATAGAAAAATTTACAATCGACGTTTTAATACTGCCTCTCTTATTAATTGTTTATAAGTTTTTATATTTTAAAATAGGGGCACTTTAATCTCCAATTCGTACAATTAAAAACTATGATTCTTAAGGACGCTTTTTAGTATTTAATTAATATAAACATATGAAATTTTTACATACTTTATTCACTTAATTTGCTGGTTTTAATTAATTGAATTTATGGTTATAATAACAACTGTGACGTTTTTTAAGTCATTTCCTGCTGCACTATTTAAACTGTTTGATTTACGTTTTGTATTTGATTAAAAAGCATTTCCTCTGAAGAAGCTGCGTATTTCAGTAGCGAAAACGCTTTTTTATTTGAAATAAAACCAGTGTTAAGGACTGCTTTCTCGTGGTTTTTGGACTTTTGGGCACTCATTTTGCTTTTTGCATAGGGGTTTATAGTTAGGCTGGTGAGCTTATCTGTACCGCCAACTAGGGTATTGTATGGAAGGGTTTAGCAAGGTCCAGATAGGCTGTGTGATCCACATTCCCCACATCAACGGCCTTGATGCGCATCTCACATGAGTCAGACGTGTAAGGGGCAGGATCTGCCCTATGACAGCCACACTGGGTAGGGTCCAATGTCTGTAGGTACCCAATCTCGTTATTCATGGGATCCATGATCATTCTCTCCATTACTTTGCCAACCTAGACAGTCGGGGTTGAGGGGTGATAGTTTGCAGTATCCATTCAGGCACCCCCTTTGTGGTGAGGGACCACTGTTGCTGTACACTGCTCTTTGGGTACATATCCTGTGGTAGGACTGATAGTGCGCAGTACTGCTATTTGCTGTTCCATTCTTCTTACAGTACTTGTTGGACACAACACAGGACACCATCTGGTACCATTGATGCTGTGTGCTGTGCTTTGTGGATGCTGGCTGTTACCTCAGCACCTGCAATGTCAGGGGGCCAGCACTCTCCTGGGATAAATATTTGGCAGTTAGGTGCTGGTGGGGAGTTTGCAAGGAATCTGTTAGGTAGGATGTTGGCAATGTGTGTGGGTTTGGTGTATTGTTTGTGATATTAGAGTGCTGCAGAGCATATCTGTGGATTATCACCATGGTTCCTACCATCAGGTAGGACAGCTGTGTGATAATCCTTTGTGTCCTGCACAATTTGTATCATCATAGGTTCATAGGTTCATACTAGGCTATCTGCCCTGGCCTTGTTTGACCACGGACAGACTGTGTGTGAGTTTCGACACCCCTTGCAATGTGCATATTATGCCCATGTAGGGTTTACTTTACTAGATGTGACACATGGATGGCCCCCAGTGTACACCTACTATCTTCCATGCACTTCACCAGATTTCTCTTGTTGAGTTTGAGTGTGGAGCTCAGCCTATCATGGACTGGGATTCTGTTCCAGAGTGTCAAGAGCCTCTGGGTTATGGATCTGTCCCTCCAGCACATCCTATTTATCTATGTGTGGAGGTTCAGATATCTCACTGTGGTGTCTCTGCTGGATTTGGGGTTTCTGCAGTGGAGTATGTCCATTCATTCTGGATTGGACATGGCCTTGTACATCAGGCAAACATCACCTCTGACTGGGCAGTACGCTTCTGAATTGGGCTGTGGTTTCTTCAGCCAGGCTGCAGATGTCCAATGTTTGGACCCTTTATCCTGTTGGTGAGGTACATTTGGGGTCTTTCTAACTGCTGCAGGTGTAAGGTAAGGTACATCCGAACTGGGGCATTGTTGTTGCGTATGGGCCTGATATGGGAAGAGTATGGGGGCACAGTGACCTCTCTTGTTCTACATGTGCATCCTTTCATATAAGGTGGGCAATATAGCAGGTCTTCCTGGCCACCTTGGCAATGTGAGTGTCACATGACAGGTTACCGTCCACTTGTGTCCCTAGGTCCCTGATTACTTCTTCCATACATAATGGATTGCCACCTATGTCATACTTTGTGTGTGCCTTGTTTGGTATTTGTTGAGACATTCATACTCTGCAGTGTCTTCAGGAAGGCTGGCTGGGGTACCAGGGTTTGTGAGTGTGGTCTGTAGCAGGCTTCAAACAGGTACACAGTTTGAGCCAGTGTTACTTGCCCATGGATAGTCCATGCTGCTTTTTGCTTTGGTACCAACCTGGGGGTGTGGTTATCCTTGATAATTACTGATAGCCACACTCCTATTGTCGTGTGTTCCATGTTTTGGAGCTGTAGAGCATGGTATGAGGCATAACCTGGTAGTATTAGGGTGCTCTTCTGGGCCTTGACCCAGGTTTCTGTTACAGAACACATATTACCATTCTCCATGCTGTGGTGGGTTTGGTCTGCATGCACTTTGCAGGTTAGACTTCTGGCGTTGGGTAGCATTACGTCCAGGTTATTATCCCTTGTGCTACCTATGGTGGTGGGTTTGTGTTTCCAGCCTTACCTATTCAAGGCACAGTGGGGGTGACAACAGCCTTTGCCAGTATCCACACAGCCAGGTGTGCTGGGTGCGTGCCATCCCTAGCAGGTGGGGCATCATGTCTTGCTCGGCATGTCAGCCCAGGCTGTCAGCCATGTGTTCCCCCTTGCTAACAGCAATACCTCGGCCAATTATTATACTTGATCTTGTTGTCTTCATAGTGTGGCATCATGCTGGGTGAGATGTTAGGCAGGGTCTTCATGTTTGCATATACTAGATTGTGTTACATTGCTTGACACATGGCAATCATGCCTCAGGTGGTGCTGCAGGGCTGCCTCTGTCAGATGCACATACTACACTCCCCTTTGAGAGCAGGTTGTGTCATGTTAGGCATCCCTGTTACACTCCTCTGTCGGATGCACATACAACACTCCCCTTTGAGAGCAGGTTGTGTCACGTTAGGCATCCCTGTTACTATATGAGTGAGTCAGAGAGGGGTATCATTCCCAGGGTTCCTACTGAGCCAGTGTATGTGCTATGCGTTGCCTCTTTGCCAAGGCCAGGGCATACTGGGCACACCTCCTTCTGCCTACTGGGGCAGGCTCAGGTTGTTCCTCCTCCGAGTCACGCTCTGCCTGTGATGGCCTTGGCAATGGTGGGGGGCTGTTTGTCCCGGCCCTATGCTGGTCCTGCTGCAGCTGTTTTTGCAGAATCATATTATGTAGCATAGCACATACCATGACAATTTGGGTACATGTAGTTGGAGAGTACTGCAAGGCTCCACCAGATGTGTCCAGGCACCGGAACCGTGACTTGAGCAGCCCAAACACACGCTCTTACGTATTTGTGCGTGTGCCTCATTATGGCGCTCCTGTTCAGATGTGTGTGCGTTTCTGATGGGTGTCATCAGCCACGGCTCCAGTGCATATCCTGCATCCCCCACTAGGTGACCATGTGGGATGTCCCCATTGGCAAATGTCTGGTACAGCTGCGTCAAATGCCAGATATGGGAATCATGGTAGCTCCCAGGGCAGCCAGCACACACATTCATTATTATGCCCTGGGCATCACACATGACCTGGCAGTTGATGGAGGGGAAGCCCTTGCGGTTAATGTAAGCTCTACCCCGCTCACCAGCTGGTGCTTTGATGCGTATGTGCGTGCAGTCTATTGCACCCATTACCTCAGGATATTCCGCTATTTGCTGGAAGAGACGCATATTGCTGGCCAATACCTCATGGGCATTGGGGAAATATACATGCTCACTGACATGTGCTGACATGGCATCCAGGAACTGGTGCAGTACCCTAGAGGCTGATGCCTGTGATATCCCCATCATATCACCAGTTGGTCTCTGGAAGGTACCTGCTGCTAGTATTCTTAGGCCAACACATACCTTGGTTTTCACTGGGATGGGTTCCCCTCTGTTGGTTCTGTGTGTGAGGCGTGGCCTGCACAGCTCCACAATTTGCTGCAGGAGGTCTCCGTCCACTCTATAGCGCTCCACTATCTCCAGCTCATGTAACCCCTGGTAGGTGACCCTGGGCCTGTACACTCTTCTCCGTCTCCTCACTGTGGGTTGTCTGGCAGCATTTGCATTGTCACCACCCTCAGCAAGTCTCCTATGTCTCCTTATAACAGCTATGGCAGCCCCTAGCATGTTTGGTCTGAGTGCAGCTTTTTCAGTTTTCACTTCTACTAGCTTACTCCTGTCTTGCAGTGTCTCTTGAGAGAAACATACTGCAATGCTGTTTGCAGTGTTTTAAGTGCTGGGCTGGGCTAGTATTCTACCTGTGTAATTGCCTGCTTCTAATTGTTTTCACCTGCTAGCTCTACCAGTATTCCCTGCCAGTTTCCTACTATTTCTTCTGCTTCCTTTTTCCTCTCTGTTTCCTCAGGGGGGAGCTGCGCGCATACCAGCGAAAACACGCTCACAGTGGCTACCATGTGTGCACACATGCTTACACAGACTAGAATCTGCTTATTCGGGTTAAAACGCACGCACACCAGCGCAAACAGGTTTACATATCTTTAAACAGGCTCCTACATGCTTACTCTGCCTTACACGCGCGCACTCTGTCTTACTCATGGCTCCCAGCGCGCACACGCGCGCATGCATGCACAGCAAGAAACTTTGGTTTTGGCCACAGTGTACACCTTCCATTTCTTGACTTTCCCATGCTTATCTGTTGACACTCCTCTTTTTATGCTGTGTGATTGACATCTTTCACATACCACTTTGCTCCTATGAGCTTGATTTCTTCCTGACATTCCCTCCTGTGATGTCACCTATCTCCTACTCTGTTACTTCCCCTTATCTAACTCTTACACTACACGGAATGTGCTCATTTGCTATGTGACAGTGTGATTCACTATCCTACCACTCATTTACATAGGATTACCTACTAATGCTTAGTTACATGTCTTACACTCAGCTTCCCCCCTTAGCAACCACTAGACGGTGGCCATGTTGTTTTTGGTCTGCTAGTCCCTGCATTGCAAATCCATGCATTATATAAAACCCACATTTGTGGGTTTCAAACCTTTATTTTTATGTTTTATATAGCACAGCCCGTTTGCGCGGGGCTGCGCTGTGTTTAAACATCGCCGATCGCAGAAAAAAAAATAGTATTTTATTTCATGTTTGCATCGGGTTACCATGCCAATGGCCACATATTTGGCCATTGGCATGCTGACTGCAACATATGCACACTTTATTTGGAGCTGTCATGGCTCCATTGTGTTATTTGCAGTAACGTACTCAGTTGTCAACTGAGTACATTTCTGCACCTAACACGACTCTTACACGGGCTGGTTTTAGCTTCGTGGATCGCTAATCTGACTCATTTGCATGCCTTTCGGCTGCAAGTGAGGTGATTAGCATATCCACGCCCTGCCCGTGTAAGAGTCGTTTTAACTGGTCTCTTACACAGCATTTCGGGCTGTTCCTGGATCGCGATGGCTGCATGGAGTCTTACACGACTCTTAGACTCTGTGCAAGCCATCGTGAATCCTGTCCATATACTTTATAATATGTTTATGTTTTGAAAATGGTTAAGCATACATGGTAGGATGGTAAAATCTGGACAAATCATTCTCAAATGTTTTGCTTTCATTCAGTTAAAGCAAGACATTTATCAGTAGTACAGTAAAATAGACCATATAACTGCTATTGTAATAGCATAGTCAAAAGGTACAAAACAGTTCTAGTGTACAAAAATTAAATAAAAAGTTAATAAGAGTAAAAATTTAAAGTCACAACACTGACATGCTTGTATAAAGATATAAAGATACAAGACAGACATGCATGTATGTTCTTTTCATCTAGAGTACATTTGTTTGCAATGCACAAACACAAAAGGCAAACAACAGCAAATATAAATAATGTAAATATAAACATATGTTAGTTAAGCTAATATCTATTTTATTTTTTAACAAAAAGAAATAAAATCACAGATGGCATTAGTCAAACAATCTTTGTAAAATGAATGGCAGAGCAGTTAAATAAATAAAAAATACTGAAATCCATGTAAGCTAATTGTAAAATAATGTCTATTTATGTAGTATAAATGTATAGTTATGCAAATCACAATCAGCTTAGAGGAAAAATGCTAAAAGAATTAACTACAGTTTATAGAGTATAAAATGTGAGCTCAGACCTTCCTAGACTAGATGAATAGTTACAAGAAATGTTGGAAAGATAAGATAAACAAGACTGATTGCCAGACATGTAGCTTGAGTTTTTCTAAAGCATTACTGTTATTAAAACATAATTATTAAAATGTTCACATGCAACACTATTTGGTAATTATAATAAAACATCACAATTGTGCATATATGTCACTGATAATCTGTTTGCAAGTAAATGTTAAAAGAAAAAGAAACAAAAACTCAGTTGCATCAAGTACAGCCAGCAGATGGGCTACAGTATACATACAGTTCAAATCAATTGTGCAGGAGGGTATAAATACCTGCTAGTAGTAGTAAACAGCAAAAGCTTTATAAAAATTATCAAATCAGATAAAAGTCCATAGTTTGTTAGTAACCTAATAAAATAAATGTATAACCAAAGTGTTGGGCTGACATACATTCTATTTTCACATCATAAAGGAGATAAACAATACTGCAATGCTGCAAGGGAGGGGTACTTTCTCAGTTTTACACTGACTGTGTAAGCTGTATATATTGCAAAAGGGTCTGAAATAGAGCTACAGGAAGAAATAATATCTCATTCCTTCTTGACAATACTCTTTCAGGGGGAAGGGAAAACAGGTATTAGTGCATAAGAAACACTGGTAAACAGATTAAATCTGAATGTCCAAAATATGTTATGCTAGTTATTATTGTATTGTTTAGTATTAAATTGTATTTGCAACATGTTAAACTACAAAGCCATACAAGAGATGATTTAAAATTGCTTTATTACAGCTATACAAGAGAGAGTAAAGATATGTGAAAAATTGAAAAAGACTGGTCACTATTTTAATATGCTGAGTATGTAGTTTAAAATAACAGAACATATGTCTTTGATGCCACTTCCACTAGATATTTCTAAAGAGACATTTTCCAAGATTTTGCTTAATATTAATGTTATTAAATTTGTAAGATTAGACTAAATGTACTTCACAGTCTTTGTATGTACAAATGCAAAAAAATTCAGTACAAATGTCTTTGTATGTACAAATGCAGAAGAATTCAGTACAAATAAAATTAATGTCTAGTAATGAATATGTGTAAAAAAAACCTTGTTTTAAAATAAAATGGGTCCTGGGTACCTACTAGATTGAAATGTATGAATAGCAAACAGTCTGTGTAAATACATACTGTACTTGTTTTAAAGTTGGAGTCTTATTATTGGTTTTTGGACCATCATTTTATCTGTATCAGTATTGGTTACCCCAGTTAAAGGAAAATTAAATATTGTATTCATACAGCTAATGGACTAATATGTAAATAGCATTCTTCAGAGTACACTTCACTGTCAACTAAAGTGTATGGACAGTTCAGGGACATGACCACAATGTTATGGTTACAATGACATTAAAACTGTATATTTTCAGTAGTGTATAAATGCTTGCAGTAGCACATGGTTCTTGTCTCTTATAGTTAATTCAACAGTTGCAAAGAGTTAATGAAAGAATACTAAGTCATAAATTAAATTCTGTGATTGCAAAAGAATAAATTAATTAAGTTAAAGCAGACACAGCTCATAACTGATAAATAGAAGTTATGTCCTTACCATAACATTCCATGTGGAGTGTTCATCTCGCCTTTGTTCTTACACATGGGTTCGGAGCCGATCCTCGGCTCCGTGTCGGACGCTTGCAAGCTCTGCATCGAGAAGAAGCTCGAGACAATCTAATACCCACAATCCCCCTCTGCCTTTACCTCAGATCTAGTTTGCAAGCAAACCAGTCTCCAGAGAGAGCACACTCATGCTTACATCACATATGCACAGAACTAAGAGTCTATATATATATATATATATATAGACACATACACATATATATACATGTCAACTATATACACAACAACTGCAAAGCAGAAGCAGAATGCCCCAGGCCAGGCACCAAAACTGAACGTTCTTCCTAAGGGCGGGAGGGTGGGAATGTAAGAACAAAGGCGAGATGAACACTCCACATGGAACGTTATGGTAAGGACATAACTTCTATATGTGATAGTGTTCAATCTCGCCGCTTGTTCTTACACATGGGTAGCGTCCCTAGCTCCTTGTTCCTGAGGAACTCACGGAAGGACGTTCTTGAGCACAGTGGAACCAAAGGTTGCCCTGTCCCTAGAAACCTTGTCTACCTTATAATGAGAAATGAATGTATGTGGCTTAGACCAAGTAGCAGCCGCACAAATAGCGATCTAGTGGTAGGCGGGCTGCATGAGCCAGGGATGTAGACACTGACCTTGTGGAATGTCCTTTGGGTTTGTGCAAGAGTTTGATTTGAAGAATCTTCTTCATAGACATAGATTATACAATCCGTTAACCACTTAGAAAGAGTTCTTTGGTAACCGCTACTCCTTTCCTGTTATCAGCAAAGGCCACAAAAAGTTGATCAGTTTTTCTGTGATCTTTTGTTCTATCCAAGTAAAACCTTAGCTGTCTGTGAACATCTAATTTGTGCAACATATACTCCATTTTGTTGGAGTGATTCTTGAAGAAGGTGGGTAATTCAATGGACTGATTAATATTATTAATAGAACAAACTTTAGGAAGGAAGGATGAATTCGTCAAGAGAAACTCTGTCAGAGTGAAAGATCAAATATGGGTGCTTAATGGAGAGAGCTTGAAGTTCAGATACTCGCCTAGCGGATGTAATGGCTACCAAAAGAGAGTCTTCCAAGACAAAAATTTCAATGGGCAAGAGGAGGCTGGTTCAAAGGGGCAACATTAATTTAGATAACAATAAGTTTAGACTCCAAGGTGACGAGGAGATCTAATTGGTGGTCTAATATGAAAAGCCCCTTTTAAAAAGGCTTTACAAAGTCTGTGGGCCATAACAGGAGCCCCACATTCTTCCACATGGAAATTAGAAATGGCAGCCAATTGAACTCTTAATGTGGCAGGAGAAGCACCCTGATGGAACAAGTCTGTTACTCTAATATTTTATTCAAAGGAGCTATAAAAGGATCCACTTGCTGTGTATTCGCCCAGAATACAAATCGCTTCCATTTACTAGAATATGTTTTAGTAGTGGAAGCTTTATGAGAAGCCACTAATATATTCTGAACTGCAGGCGAAAGAAGATCAGACCTGGCTAAGTTGGGAATTGGAGCAGCCAAGCTGCTAGATGGAGGGACAAGAGTGCGGGATGGGGAGCCCCTGACGAGTGAGTCAATAGATCTGGCTCTGGGTCCAGGATCCAGGGTCCCCGAATGCAGTGTGTCTTCAGGAAGGGAAACCAAATTTGACGAGGCCAGAATGGGGCAATGAGGATTATTGTCCTGTGTAGGTTTCTGGCTTTCTGGAGAAACTTTGACATCAGGGGAAATGGAGGAAATGCGTACAGGAGTCCCGGGGGCCAATCGTGAATCAGTGCGTCCCTGGGGACTTCCCCTGGAGGGTAATAGGGCAAAGTAGCTCCTGCATTTGGCGTTCATTGGAGACGCAAACAGATCGCAGGAAGGCTGGCCCCACGTGCGAAAAATCTTTTCGCAACTGACTGTTTTAGGGACCACTCGTGCGGTAACAGAATTGCTCTGCTCAGCCTGTCGGCTATGACGTTGGATGACCCCGGGATGTGCGTTGCTATTAGAAAGCGACCCGTGGACTCCGCCCATTGCCAGATTCTCATGGCCTCTCTGCATAGCTGATAGGACTTGGTTCCCCCTTGCTTGTTTATGTACCAGACTACCGACATGTTGTCCGTCTGAACTGCAATAGTTCCCAGAGGAAGAAGGAAAGCAAAGTGTTGCAACGCTAGAAACACTGCCCTCAACTCTAGAACATTGATGTGCAGATTGTACTCCAAATTGGTCCATTCGCCTTGGACTGTCTGTCCCTGAAAGATGCCCCCCCACCCTATCAGGGAAGCGTCCGTGGTCACCGTAACTGTAGGCGTGGGTGGCACAAATGGTCTCCCCTTGGAAAAGTTGCACGATTGAAGCCACCAGTTTAGGTGTGTTTTGCATGTGTTCGTTATAAGAATCTCGTGTGTTAGAGGTAGTTGTTGGAACGACCATTGTGCAAACAGTAGCCATTGTAGGACTCTCATGTGCAGCCTTCCCAAGGGTATTGCAATAAGAGAAGCTGACATGAGTCCCAAAACCTTCAATACCAGTTTTGCTGGGGATTTCCTGGACAAGAGAAGAAGACGTATGTGAGTCTGAAGTGAAAGTATCCTTTCTGGAGGAAGTCTTAGAATTAACTGATGAGTGTTTAATTCCGCTCCTATGAACAAGATACTCTGTGATGGCTGTAGTAAGGATTTTCCGAAGTTTACGGAAATTCCTAGGTGAACACACAGTTGAAGAGTATAGTCTCTGGCCTGTAATAGTTGACGCTGGGTGGTGGCAGAAAGGAGCCAGTCGTCCAGATACAGAAACACCTGGAATCCTTGGCGTCTCAAGTGAGACGCTACCACTGCCATGCATTTGGTGAAGACCCTGGGGGCTGAGGTCAGACCAAAGGGCAGGGCTCGAAATTGAAAGTGACTGGCACCCAGCCGGAAGCGCAAATGATCTCTGGATGCCCTGGCCATTTTGATGTGGTAGTATGCATCCTTCAGATCTATTGAGCACATCCAGTCATCCTTCTGTAAGAATGGAAGGATCGATTGAAGCGTGACCATTCGGAACTTTTGTTTCTTGACGAAGGTATTGAGGTCGCTTAGGTCCAGAATGGGCCTCCAGTCCCCTGTTTTCTTTGGAACTAAAAAGAACCTTGAGTAAGTCCCGAATCCTTGCTGGTCCGCTGGGACTGGTTGGATGACTCTTTTTTCTAGCAGCTTTGAAATTTCTATAGCTGCTGGCTCTCGCAGATGGGGCGGTACATCTGGGAGTCTTTTCTTTGGAATGGGATGGGATAGAAAGGGTATGTTGTAACCTCTGGTAACCACGCTTTTTACCCACTTGTCTGTAGTTATGTTTTGCCAGGCCTGAGGGTATAAAGCTAAGCGACCCCCGACTGCCTCCAGAGCAGGACAGTCGGGCCTCCTCTCAGGAGTGCTGGAAAGGTTTACCAGGGAGTGTATCCCTGTCACCTTGATTCTGCGGACCCCTCTGCCGCCAGGGCGGCGTCTTCCACCTCTGCCCCTCCTCTGCCTCTAGAAGGGCATCACCCTGTGTGCCTGGGAAAGATCCTTGGGGTTTTCGAAACCACATTTTTCCACCACGTTGCCCTTTGGGGTACGGTCTGGTTGGGGTGGAAAAACGGACTCCGACAGCAGACAGCGTCTTTCCCTCCTGTTCACACCGGGTAAGGGTCTCCTTTACTTTGGGGCCAAAGAGAGTGGCACCGTCAAATGGGGCGTTAGTAAAGGAAGACTTAAAGGCTTCCGCAAATGAACATAAGCGCATCCAGGATTGTCTGCGAAGAGCAATCGCTGAAGCTGCTGCCCTACTCGAACCTTCGCCGCGTAAGAGATCAGCCTCATGGACGAGTTCACAATGGATGTAAGGGTATTAAGTTGCGCTGTCACTTTCTCTGAGACAGCAGCATCTGTAGTACCCTGGAGGGTATCTCCCAACTCTTTGACTAGATCCCTCTGTAGTCGTGTAAAGTGGGTCAAATAGTTCAGGGATTGCATGGAAAAAGCCGCTGAACTAAAAATGCACTTCCCATACCTGTCCATAGTCCTAGAATCTTTATTAGGGGGATGGACAGATGAGGAAGATTCCGACATCTCCTTTTTCGTGGCCGCTGCCACCACCATAGCGTCCACTGGAACTCCTTTTGTTAAGTAAGTCTTGTCCTGAGGTGCAGTGATATACTTATTGGGTTTCCTTGGGACTGGTTCCACTGTGTCAGGAGCCTCCCACGCCCTTCGAGCAATAAGTTCCATTAATTCGTCGAAGGGCGGAGTGACCCAGGAGGAAGAAGGGCGAGCACCGAATGCCTTCAGCAAGACTGACTCATCCTCAGAAGGGGGTAGGGACTGCCAGTCACCTCTCTGTTTCAGGATCTCCAATATGTCAGAAAAAGAGACATCTTCTGAAGGTGACTTAGGGGCCCTTCTGACTCATCTAAGTCAGTATCGGATGTCAAGGATTCTTGTGGAGAATCCAAGTGTCTCCTCTTACACAATCTTTTCCTAGGGACTTCTTCGTGGGGAGCATCCGAAGAAGCCTCCGAGGAAGAGGGGGCACCCTCCAGGGGTGGCTGAGACACCGGTGCTCGACGCTTGGATGTGGCCGTGGGTGCAGAGGAGGATAACGGCCCTTTATGGGGAGGAGAGGTTGCTTCTACTGATGTGGTTGTCTGGGTAGACAACACCTTCCTCATCAGATCGAAAGCCCCCGGGGCCCGAGTCGAAGAATGTCCCGGTTCTGAAGAAATGGGAAGAATCGCCAAAACAGGCATCGAAGGCATCGACCCCGAGGACGGAGCCGAATCGATCCGCGCCGAGGCCCCGAGGGGAAGGGTCGGAACCGAAACGTCGGTTCGACTCTCGGCCCCGGAACCAAGGACAGATCGTCGGCTCCGAGACTCCGGTACCGGGTCCGACGGAGTCGAGGTGAGAGGAACAGACCGAGAGAAGGACGGTTCTGGACCCGAGGGCTCCACAATCAGAAGATCAACCTCTTCCGGCTCCAAAGACTCGATAGGTCTCGGAGGAGGAATGGATGGAGACAATGGGAGGCCTTCAAGTTTCGACATCAACTGGGTGGAAACTGAAATAAGTTTGGATAGGGCCGAATGCTCCAATAACTTCTGCACCACACGATCCACATCGACATTGGAGAGCTTAGAAGAACGGGTCGAAGGAACCGAAGACGGAGCCGACCTCAATAGAGTCGAGGGAGGGAGCTCCATCACCGGTTCCAAGACTCGAGGCTCAGGAACCGACACCAGTTGAACACTCGGCCCCGAAGTCTGTGGAACCGGTGATCTAACTTTACTCGAAGAGCTCGGAGCCGATGACTTGGGCTCCGACGTCTTCGATTCCTTCGAGGATTTTGATGCCTGGTCTGAAGCATCCAGAGCCTCCTGAAAGGAAGGTTTTAACAACCCTCTGTCCATGAGTTTCCTGTGCCTATCTGTCATGACCCTCCCACTAAAAGAGTGACAAATAGAACAGTCCTCTTGTAAGTGGAGAGGGCCAAGACAGTAGACACAGGAACTATGGTTGTCAGTAACTGACATTTTTTGGCCACACTGACAACGCTTAAAGCCTGATTTAATTTTGTCAGACATTTTTCAGTAGAGAGAAAAGTCAAGTCCAGTATAAAAGACAAATCCAATGTAAACAAGTCAAATCCGATTGGTATGTCAGTCCGGTTGTCAAATTTAGAAGGGGGTAGTAGGCCCCGAAAACTCTAACCAGATAAATTAAATTTAACGGTACCGAGAATTCTACCTACACACACTCATACACTAAGTATACCTAAAGGTACTTTCAGAACAACTTTTTCTAAAATATAACAAACAAAAATAAGTTATATCTTATCTGAAGATGCTCGAGCTAGCTCCCAGCGATGCGAACGCAGCAGCGGCAAACTAGATCTGAGGTAAAGGCAGAGGGGGATTGTGGGTATTAGATTGTCTCGAGCTTCTTCTCGATGCAGAGCTTGCAAGCGGCCGACACGGAGCCGAGGATCGGCTCCGAACCCATGTGTAAGAACAAACGGCGAGATTGAACACTATCACATCATATTTTCACAGAATGGTCTGCAAAAGAAAAGGTTGTTAGATACATTCAGTTTTGATAGTAATACATGTTTTCATTGTATTAACTGTGTAAAATTGCATTTTGACTTGTATCAAAAGAAGACTAAAGGTTTGTTTCTTAATGTGTTTTCTATATAACGTGATCAAAAAATACATATCAGTATACAGTGCTCTGAGTATGTTTAAAAAAAGAGGGAATTGTGAGATTATGAATATAAGGCTGAAATTCATTCTGTTGTAAATATGCTGAAAGATAAAGCATAGAATAAAAAGTTTGTTTGAATATGTGTATAGAGTTTAGCAATGTAAAATGTGCATTCATACTGTATGTATAACAGACAGGCTTCTGTTCACAGCATCAGAATTGGAAAACAAGGATTACATGATTTTCTCATGTTTGCAGAACAAATATCTATTAACATACATCATTTTTTATAAACTCAGCAATACGTGATGTTTTTCAGAAGGAACAGAACAGATGTTTCCTTTCATTCTTCTGTTATTCTGATTGCGTGCATTTGTGCATTTTCACATCAGCAGAACTGTTGACAGGACAATAGAAAAGTCTAAAAACAGACATTATGTGACTTTCCACAGAAGGCCAAAAAAAAAAGATACCAATAGGAAATAACATCATCTATGTGCGTGACTAGCACTCTATATAGCAATTGTAGTAATTCAGTTATGTGAGAGGACAGAGAGAGGTATGTTGTATTTGTCATCATTCATATCTGTAATGAAGGAAAATTTTGTAAATATATGCTACAAACTAAGAAGGAGTACGTGTCGTTTGTTATAAAATAAGTTATCTGTAACTGTGCTTATAGCTGCAAAATATATTTCTTTATCAGTGTGCAATTTGAAAGGCTCGGTGCTTTAAACAGACTACAGATGGAGTCATGCAAAGCTCTGTGTCTCTGATTCAGCAGTAAACAGCCAGCAAGACTGTGTGTCTTAAACAGACTTTGGATCCAGCACAGCATAGGAACAGAGCACGCAAATTAACATAAATATTTCAATGTATAATATTTGCAACTAGAATTATGTCAGTATGGTTTGTGATGTAAAATGTTTGCAACAAGGATTGTGTTAATATGGTTTGTTTACTTTTATATAAATGTATGATTGCCTATGTCATAAGTGATAATTTAATAAAGATGTTTCTTGTTTAATAAATGTTACACAACAGTGAAATTTCCTTTTCTGTATGTATTAAGTACAAAATAATATGATCTGCAAATAAAGCCAAATTTTCTTGACTACCATGCCAATTATATCCTTGAATATGACACTCCAACCTGGTTCCTCTGATCAAACACAACGTATAGGAGAAGGACCCTCTCAATTTAATTTGTTCCTGTGATCTTTCATATGTCCTCCTTGTGAAGGCTGCCAGCCCAGCTAGCTAGAATTTTGTAAATAATTCTGTGTCATTTGTGAATATTAGTATGTTTCATAGGTTTGTCTTACAAATGTAAGAGAACTATATGTTATGTGTGTATTAAACTGCTGATGCAGAAGTGTGTGTTAAACTGCATGATATGTGCTGAGCTTCAAGAATGTAACCCACAGTGTACCCTACTGGAAAAGAACAGAGTTAACTTGCAATCTCTAAGAAAATAAGTGAATTGTTTACAATGCTGTTTATCTCAGCTAGGAGGGAGAAGGTATGCAGCTAGAATTTTTTTCTATTGTCTGGAAACAGAAATAATTACAGGATTCAAATGTAAAAGTGTTTAACTGTTTTACGATTTCCAGTTCCATGCAACCTTCTGAAAAATAAGCATTTTTGACACAGATGTGAAAAAGAATGATGTAATCTGAGATAACTCAGCAGAAATGTTTGATAGTGACTTACGAACTATCTCAGAGAGAGAGTCTGTGCATTTTGTATTTGTCTTTAGACCTAGAAACATATTCTTATCAGCACTTCTCATCTGTATTTGCCTGGCTCTGTAAGTAATTTAGGGCATAGTATCTCTTAGATATGGATAGGAATACAGATGTTTTCTGTATTTATTTTAGACTGTCCTTCAATGTTGTTTTGAAATATTTCCTATAATTCTGAACTCTGTTGTCACTGTGTTGAGTTACTGAGTATTGTCTTGTTCTTTTATTATTTATTATTACATATATTTAAACCTTTTAATTGCGGCTGGTTTGTTTAGAGATATTTAAGCTCTTAGAGTACTTGCATGTATTTGGTGACACTGTACAGGCCACTCTTAAATAGCCTTAAACGTCTTGGACACACCATTTGGATAATAGTAACATTACACAGTAGAACTGGTCACCCTTTGGGAAGGGCCTTATAGTAGCTGATAAGAGTGATTGGTGACAGCTGGTACTACCTTATAGACTGGGCAGAAGGGGGCATAGCTAGTGAACCTGTGCCAGCCTTCCCCAGGAGTGTCTGTGTGTTTGTATATAAATCAAATCTCAAAGTGTGTGTGTGTGTGTGTGTGTGTGTGTGTGTGTGTGTGTGTGTGTGTGTGTGTGTGTGTGTCAGCTACTTGGGCAGGGACATGAAGCACTGGTTGGACAGAGAGGGTGCTGGAGGTTTTGGTTTGACCACTTGGCTGAGATCTTAACCCTATAGCTGTGCTAGTGGAGAGTCTTACTGGGGATCTGGATAAAGAGAAAGAAACCTGCCCAGACTGACTGTGATCTCTGTTTGCTCATAAGGGAAATTGTACTTTATTGTGTGTACTTGTTATCCTCCCAATGTGCACGTCCCTCACTGATGCTAGTGGTGAGTATTGAGGGTCCTTGATTACTGGGCCAGTGCAGAGGCGTCACACTCCTAATTAACCATATTATATCAGGGAATGCAAATGCCTTCATTGCTCTACTCCTAAAATCCCACGGTACTCTTTCAAGTGCTTTCTCTGCATCAAGACACACCAATGATAGTGGCATTTTCTTACATTCTTCTTACCATCATTGTACTACTAACGTCAAATGTTTGCATCTCTTCACAAAACTACACTGATTCATATCTATCAATTTCGGTAACCAATTTCTGACATTACAGACATAAAAACTTTATAGTCCATAGTTTAAAATTGATATGAGGCTAGGTCTGATAGGTACCCTCTTTTTGTAATTCAGCCATCACAGCTTTCTTCTATGTTGCTGGCATTTCCCCTGCTTTTAAAATACTATTAAACAAAATCTTCCATATCTTTACCTCTTTCTCAACTATTAAACTTCCACATCAGTACCACCTATTCCTGCGGACTTCCCTGCCTACTGAATATACATCACTGTTTTTATCTCATCTCCTCCTATCTTAACTACCAGTTATTGAGCCTCATCTTCCACTAATCTTGGCATAATTAAGTCTTCCATAAATATTTCCATTTATTCTCTTTCTTGGTTCCCCATTTTTTTTTTTTTTTTTTTTTGCTTTAAGCAAATGTTCACAAAATTTCTGAATTATCTTTTAATACTGCTATATGATCTCTGATCTCTGGTTATTTACTTATCACGGGCACTCTCCCTTTGTACATTCTATTGCCTATTTTGCTCTGCTAAAAGCTAAAAATTATTGTCCTTTGGAGTTATCAAAAATAATTGCTTAATAGCAAGCTTTCTATTTCCGAGCATGTTATCCAAATATATACTCTTTAGCACTCCAAAGTTGCTCCTCTTTCTGCTCTGTGAGAGTCCCCTTACTCTGCAATACTTTAACATCTGTCAGTTCCTCTAAATAATTCCTATGACTTCTTAACCATATCTCATTTCTTTTTTATTTCTACCTTCACTTTCATTTTACTCCACTCACTAGGTAAATCTCTATCTTCTCTATTAACTCTTAAATAAGTTCCACTACTCATTTCTTGAATTCCTCTCCTTTTAACTGGTAGGTGGGAAATTGCCATTGTCTCACTTCCACTTTATTACCTTGCATTTTTATCTTAGTTATTACTGGTGCGTGATCTGAAATATTTATTAGATATGTGTTGAATTTTTCAATTAAATGCACATGCTTCTGTGAAATATAAATTCTATCCAGTCCAACCTAGCTACTGTACCTTGGGCAATAACATGATAATTATGTGAGTTCTTACTGCTGAATTCAAGTCTTCCATACCAATTAATTTCATAAATGTATTTTGAAATATATCATTTTCTTTTTATATTTTCCTTCTAGGTCCCCCCCCCCAATACATCCTTATTTTTGCAAATCAAGTTCCAGTTCCCATGTGTAAGTAATATTCTCTGCTGAAAGTTGATTGTTTCTCCCCAAATTTTCTTAAGCTCCATAGTAGCAGTTTTTGGTAACATGTAAATACATGTCAGTGTAATCCCCCTCCTTTGACTATAATAAGTTCCACTACTCTTTCCTTGAATTCCTCTCTTTTAACAGGTAGGTGGGAAATCACCACTGTCTCATTTTTACTTCATTACCCTTCATTTTTATCTTAGTCATTATTGGTGAATGATCTGAGATATTGGATGTGTGTTGAAGTTTTAAATTAAATGCACATGCTCCTGAAAATATAAACTCTATCCGATCCAGCCCAGTTATTATACTTAGAGAATAACATGTAAATTCTGTTTGAGTTCTTACCACTGAATTCATGTCTTCCATACCAAATATTTTCATAAATATATTCAAAAATATATTCTCCTTTGTTGTATTTCCCCCTCTAGGTCCCCCGATACACCCTCATTACTGCAAATCTAGTTCTAGTCCCTACCTATAAACAATATTACCTGCTGAAAGTTGATTATTGCTCCCAAAAGCTTAAGCTCCATGATACCAGTTTTCGGTGGCGTGTAAATGCATGCCAATATAATCTTCTCCAACTGCCAATAGCCCCTTATTACCACAAATCTACCATTATTGTCTTTTCCCCTCTTCTATCATTACTGGGGCCTCTCTAGCAATCAGTATCATCATCCCCCTTTACTTTTGTCTATATTCTGATGATTATCCATTCTGAATTCCTTTCTGTGATAAATTCACATGTTCGTTTCTTTCCTAATGTATCTCCTGCAGCATTTGTTATTTGTACTTTGCATTTCTCAATATAATTCATTACTCTTTCCTTTTTTGTCTGTACCGTTAATGTCATTAACACTCCAAGATAGTATGGATAGAGCAGCCATAACGTTCGAAAGCTACTGCTCACATCTGTTACACGTGATTGTTTTTTGAATGATAATTTCCAGTATTTTGTCTTAAACGCACAGACTGTTTTGTAGGCTTATATTTTATACAGTTGTTTCTTCTTGTCTCAATTTGTATCTATGTCACATTTTTCAAGATTATTTACTTTCATTAAACCCTGAAATGAAAAACTATACACATCTTAAGAACAACATCATTCGCTGTTAACTTATAACAAACACACAAAACAATGTACACTTTCAACAAATGAAGTTTAACTATCCAAAGATAAACAATTGCTCAACTCAACAGCTGCACCCATAGACATTACTTAATCTAAAATTAATACTGCCCATGCTAAAGCACATATCACAGCTTTTTTTCTCACTTATACTGATTGCTTGCTGTTCTTTTCTTACCTCTACTCCCCTCCCAATCATGAAAAACAGCTTGCATGCTTTCAGAAAACATTAACCTTTACCCTAAAAAGTTAACTGGCTACCTTTAAATAAAAGTAAATGATGCACTCTTCTAGTTAAATACATTAAGACATATGGTGAGGACGCTATTCATGTCCCATAATTTCAGACTATTTTTTATTGAAGTGCTTGTCATTGAACCTTTAAATTTCGCATTTGCCTCAAACTGAATGCTCAGAATTCTCAAGATAATTGCTTGCATCTGCAGATAGCTTGACTTCATGTAAAAAAGTAAACAGCAATGAGAAAAAACAACAAGTCTGAAGATGCATGAAGGATTCTTTGTAAATTTCACCTACAGCACAATGTACAAAATTTCCCTACTGAACTACCTCCAGCTGCAGACTTCAAGTCTCGCACTGAGAATATTTGCCTATTGAAAAAACAACAAACCAATATTTTTGCAAATGAAGGAAACTTGGCATTTTTTCATGTCCCTCAGTGTTCTGTCTTATTTTTCATGCCTATTTGCTTATAAAAAAATGTTTACGGCTTAAGCCAAGGACATTAATCTCAATACCTACCCTTGTAAAAACAAGGGAAACTATTATCTTAATTATAAGTATAATATAATTAGTACACTTTTACACCTCACCCCAGTAACAACATTACATTAACTTAAACTTGTTTCAGTCCAGTCTTTCTTATCTTGTTATAGTGTAAAGTTTATATTATTTACAAGTAAGAAAAGACACTTGTCTAAATTTAAGACTTTAAAGTAAACAACAGTCACTGAAAACACCCCCACACTTAAGTACCCCTGACTGCATCCTATACAAAACCCTTTTGCAATACAGTGGGCAAATTATATATCATGAAATGCTTTATTCAAATACTAATAAGAACAACATTTGTTTTAATTACAGTTACTTTTTTTTCCGTTTTACTGTCCTTTGAAACATTCATGACATAAAGTAGGGTATATGCTTTATAGTCATAAGTTTAAAAAAGCCAACAAAATTCCAGTGTTTCTCAGTATTTTTTCTTGCAAAGCCAAATTTCACAAATGAGATTAATGCTTTATAGTCTCTAATTTATTCATTAATTTCAGTGAAGCTGGTCTTCTTCCAATCATCTTCATCTCCCAACACCAGTCTGTTTCAAGTCCCAGATACTTTTGATTTTTCTAGTCAACTTCTGTGCTTTTTTTCTGACTCTCAAGCATTTTATTTAATATTTATTTATTAGCATTTATTTACTAAGAAAGTCTGACTGGGCCAAGTGTGCCCATTTTCAGCACAGACCCAGGAGAAAAGTTACGGTTAACATAAAGTACAAAAAATTCAAACAGGCAAATCGATGTATACAAAATAGCTAGTTTTGCACAAGTAAGCAGGCAGCAGTCATTAATTTGTATTACAAAAGTGTGTAAGTGTGCTGAGGTAGATATAATACACTGTTCTGAAAGTTCACTTGGGATTGTTAAAATTTGCAGAGAAATTGGTAAGTAACAATATGTTAGAAATACTTGTGGAAAACTACACCTACAAAGAGGATTAACTCATTAACACCTGTGTGGAGTGGAATATTGCACTTCTTACAGCCTGCATACATCCTTGCATTCCAGAAAATGTTCTGAAAAATCAACTTAAAAATTAATATAATCAAGGCTTTTCTACTGCATGATATCCTAGATTAGCAATCTTAGTGTCATTTTATTAATAAATCCTTGCCCTTTCTATTTCTGCCTTTTATAAGTTGGTAAGTCGCTTAGTTAAAAAGTCAGACCCAAGAAAGGTATGGATGCCATAGGAGCTATGGGTATTAACTGGAAGTATACACAAATGTGTTATAGACTTGAATGAGTTAAGAAGTTAAACATTAGTTGCAAGAGAAGAGGGGTATATAAAGGAGAGCTGAGTGGTACTGGTGCAGTGCTGGAGGGATGACGGTAAGGTAAAAGGAAGGTTAGAACCATAGAGAATATAAGAGGCTGGGAGAGGGAGAGATCAGGGAAAGGAGTTTGGATGCCCAAACCTGGCTCCGGGGAGAAATTACCTCATTTGGCAGAGAGCTTAACAGAAGTTATATATAATATGGTGATGGGTTAGTGGAGGAGAAAGAGAATTTTGTATACAGAATCTCAGCCTGGATTACGGCAAGCACAGATCCACGACTTGGGTAGAAATTCCTTCAGGGAATGTTTGAATGTATGGAGGATGGGGTTATTCCTGATACACAGAGGTAAAAAGTCCCATGTTTTAGCTACAGAGTAGGAGAAGAGCACATAGCCTCAAGATCTAGTGAATTTACAGAGTGAAAGGAAAGATTTATCTTTAGAATGAAGAGATCTATTGGACAAGTATATTCTTACTGCAGAGCTCAGTGCAGGTCAAATTTAAGATTATTATCTATTGTAACCCCTAAAAGTTTTGTGTGGGGAGCTACTTCTATTTCAGTATTGTTTAAGTAGTGAATCTTGAACTGGTCTTTGTCGGAGATATTTATTCAAAAAGAAAAGAAGTTTGGTTTTTTTCACATTTAGTAAAACCTGGGCATTAGTAAGATATGTACTCATCACTTATTAGACCTATGATTGAGTACATCTGACCAGACACCTGCTGCAGCTTGAAAGGCCCCAAAAGTTCCTCACCAAAAGGATAAAGGGTCTCAAATGACCTGTGCCTGACATATAAGGCCATGTCAAACCCAGATTTGATGAATATGCTTCACCTCAAAAATACATGTGAGGCAGAGCACCTCTCTGGTCTTGTTCAAGAGGAATCTTGACCAATGGATGGTGACAGAGGCACAGCAAAATAGGCATAGTTTTTTATTCAAAAAAAGGGGTGGCGAAAGCCACATAACAGATAGCCTAGTATGAACCTATGAACCTATGAACCTATATGTTTCAAGAGAAGAGAAAGCTTCTTGGGTGATTGGTTGAAGCTTTGTTAAACTGTATGATGTGCATACGATTGCAGAATCATCAGCATATTGGGTTAGAGTACACTGTTGGGCAGAGGTGTGTAAATTATTTATGAAGACATTAAGGAGTAATGGACCAAGGATGGATCCTTGTGGGATTCCAGTGTTAATGGGTAGGTAAAGAGAAATGAAACCTTGCCATTTTACAGCTACTTGCCTGTTTCATAGATAGCTGGAGAACCATTGCAAAGTGTGAGATGATAGTCCAAGAGAAAAAAAGTTGATGAATGAGTTTATGTGACAGTCTGTCAACAGCCTTAGAGAAGCCCAGAAATACAGAGGAGACAAGACCTGAGTCTCTAGCTTTATTTATAGCATCTAGAAAGGATATTGGAGCAGTTCTAGTGCTGTGGCATGGCCAGAAGCCATGGTGAGCAATGGTTAGTAAGTTGTTAGGAAGGATATAGTTTAAGAGCTGTTTATGTACACATCTTTCTAGACGCTAGGAGAGGGAAGACTGTACGGCTATAAGGTGAAAGTTAGAGAATTCTGTGGAAGTACCTCCTTTATGCAGTGGAGCTATGTGGAACCTTTTTCCATGGATTAGGTACATAGCACTCACAAATAGATCTATTGATAAGGATACCGGCAGGATATGCTAAGACTTCAGCAGCAAGTTTTAGGTATTCGGAGGGGGGGGGGGGTAATCAGCAGAGTAAGAGCATGATTTGAGTTTTAATAAAAGTTATTTTTTGTTCTTTTTTATAGTGGAAGTGGGTACATCTGTGAAGGTGGGAGGAATGTTTACAACTTCTAGAGATGACAGTTATATAACTTAGTAGTAGAGCTAGTTTGGGATGTGAGAGGGTCAGGTTTGATTGATGAGTCTATTTAAGGTAGCTACAGAGTTGATAAAGTAGGAGTTAAGTTGCTTGCTTTTTGAAGGGGGGAGAATCTGGGCAGAGAGTTGAGTTTTTCTTAGTTTCTGGGTTGAGTAGTAAGTTACAGTAGACCAAATCATTTTGGGGTCATATTTGTTGTTGGACTGTAGGAGAGTTTATTATTCTTTTTGCCCCTGTTCGCCTGTTTTTTTTTTTTTTTTTTACTTAGTTACAGACTTCCCAGAAGTGTTGTAGGTTTCTGTTGGATTTTGACTTCTGCAATTCGTTCTATGCCTTATCTCTTTTTTTCATAAAGTTTTTGCTCTTCATAGTGAACCAAGGCACATGATTATTTTTATTCTTTTGGCATGTTGCAGGGTTCAAGTGTTCAGCATGTCAAGGAATATTGTATTAAAATAGATTACTGCATTATCTATGGGTAGTGTTTCTAAGGCTATCCAGTCTATTACTTTTAGTGAGTTAAGGAATGTTTGTTGATTGAATTTTGTTAGGTAGTGGGTAGTTTTATAATTATGCTCATGACTTATTTGTGGGGTAATCCTATGGACATAAGCTGGTAAGCGATCATTTAAAGTGTTGTCTCGGAGCGTACCACATGTAAAATAGTTTTCTGGATTAGGGACCAGTACCCAATCTAGAGTGGGGCTAAGGTTGCTATGTTCCTTAATTCTGGTGGGGGGAGTTAATTAGTTGGGTGAGCCTCATTAGGTTCAGGCTAGTTGCTGGCAGGTCAGAGAGGATAAGTTCTGCCTGTTGTTGTTAACATCACCTAAAATGACTGTTTGGTTGTTTATAGTGTGAGAGATCCATGACAGTATTTCTTCAAGGATGGGAATATTTTGTCCTGGTGGGATATACAGTACTGATGTAAATGCTTTTTGAGTTGTTAAGTTTTAGAAAGGTGATAAGAATTTTGGTATGTTTTTGAGTAGGAGGGTATGCTGTAGTTATTAGGAAAGAATAAGACTAGTCCTCCTACTTTATTTTGAATTCTATCACACGTTATTGTACTATAGCCTGGTGGAAGAATTTCAGCATCACTGACATTTGGTTTAAGCCAAGTCTTTGTTGCTGCAAGGATATTGGGTTTGTGATGGCTTATCCAGGAATGGAAATGGGATTTTGTTACACAGATTTTGAAAGTTTACTGTGACCAGGTTAGTGGTTTTAGCACAGTTTGATGGGTTGGAGGATGGGACTGGTCCTGGGTTTTGGTGTATGTCACCACACAGGTGGATGGGGGAGACATTGAGTGTGTCAGAGAAGGAAGCTGTACTAATTCTGGGTAGGAGCTTTATTTGTGGGTTAGGGTGGTATTTATTAAATATTTTTGATTTAGAATACAGGGGGAAGGGTTAGATGAAGCAGGCTGGGAGAAATATTTGGAGAAACTGTTAGGAAATGGTTGGGGGGAGGTCATAGTAGAGGTAAACTTGGCCAAACAGCTTGTTGATAAGGATAATGTAAGAGTGAGAAACAATCAAATTAAAGAAAGACTAGTGGGAAGCAACTTTTTTTAAGTCATTGAGTATAAGCAGTAGGTTTCCTAGGAGTAGTATTATTTGATTTTCGTGTTGAATGGGAACTTACTGGGGGTGGTTTCTGAGAAGAGAAAGTATATTAAAGTATTGGTGCATTGGGAACTTTAAGGACAGTGGAAAAAGAGTAGTCTGCTTTGAGAAAGTTAAAGACGCTTAAACGAGGAAGATGGGTGGGTGAATTTAATTGGTTTATGAACTGAGACAGTTAATAGGTGCATGAGTGAAATGGAGGTATGGCCTGTTTAATATAAATTTAGATGCTGTGGAGATGTTGGGAATTGAGGGTAGCTGAGTGACCTTGAGTATAGTCTAGCACATATAATATTTAAAATGTTAAGTGTTAGCTGCTACAGTAACTTCTTAGTTAAGCAAGCATGACGTTGAGTTGTCAATAACTTATATTCTGCATCTACATACACTGCAGCAAATGTTTATGGAACCTTCTTTAGTTGTCAAAGAAAGTTTGTCTTTGATTTAAAGGATTCATGTTCTATTAGAAAACAGCAGCATTGGGCATTTGTGTTAGGACAGCTATGAGAATGGGAAAAGAGGAATCATTGAAGACACAGAAAACATTAATTGAGAGAGGTGAGAGAATATATACAGTTGGAAAAAAAGCAGAATTTTGGTTTACATAAGACAGGTACAGAAATTCTATCCAACAAAATGTCAATGCAACTAGAAAGGTGGCAAGTATATAAGGTAACAGTTACATTTAATATTAATTTTCTGACTAAGCAGTTACGTCATACAGTTCATTAGCAGTTACGTCATGCAGTTCATTAATCAAATACAAACGTTTCAGCTATATTTATAATGTTGTGACCAAACAGGCTAGATATCACTTGGAAGCAAGTAACAAGGAACTTACAATGTTAGGGAATAAACCTCTGTGTTTCTTTTTAGAACCAAAACTAGTAGTAAGGAACTTACAGAGTGAGAAAATAAATTTCTGTTTTTTTCTTTTACAACAAAACTTTGAATATGAGGAACTGGAGTCATGAAACTGTTGTTATAACAGCATTACTAACTGTACAGGTAAGTTTCAAATGAGTAGATATGAAGTTTTACACATATCTATGTCTAATTTTCAATATTACCTGGCTGTAATGCAAAACAATGGATGGCAGAGGCTTGCAATTATACAGATATGGTGACTGACATTTCTGAAGCCTCTACAGACTGCAGAAACACACTTTCAACTTGAAATTAGTCAATTCCACCGGAAGTAGTACATGCAGAGATGCTAAATTCTAAAATAAAGCTACAAGTCACTGTTAAACCATCCTTGCATTTGTCACTAAATAAAATAAAATAACAGATGCTCACAGTCTAATATAAAGCTGTGAGTCACTGTTAAGCCAACTGGGCTTTTGCCACTAAAAAATAAATAAAGAACGAAAGAATGTGCCACCACGCGCAGTAGAAGTGAAACGTCTGTAAGGAAGTGTGAAGGAAAGCAAATGGTTTTGTGTGTGTGTGTGTGTGTGTGTCTTTTCATTTCACTCCCAACTCGCACTACCGTGCCTTAAGAACTTCTATAACGAAGTGCACAGGAAAGCAAATGGTTTTCTGTGTGTGTGTGTGTGTGTGTGTGTGTGTGTGTGTGTGTGTGTGCGTGTGTGTGTGTGTGTGTAGTGAAACAAGAGGTGGAGCTCTAAAACTGGAGGAGTTTGAGTTGGAACTCGCACTACCTTTCTATGAGGTGAACTCCCATGCCCGGCGCTGTGGATGGAATCTGACTTCCATTTCACTCCAAACTCGCACTACGGTGCCTTAAGAAGTTTCACTTCAAAAATGTTTAATTGTGCCAAAGATCCTCCCACACAGATAAAAAGTAAAAACTGTGATCGCCTTTGCAAAATCTCCAATTGTTACTCGGGTTCTAACTGGCATCTAGCGTTCGTTCCCAGCAACTGTGACAAGCAGTATGTGTGCATGTGTGAGAGAGAGAGGGTTTATTTGAATAAGGTTGGCAGCAAACGTGTATCAACAGATGTCTGTCTTTAGTCGGTGGGTAGGTCTAAGAGCCTGAGTCAAGCAGCTGCCAAAGAAAGTTGTCGAGCAGCTTAATCATTAAACACGGTGCTGGAGTGCAACAAGAAACCAATTAGCTGGGGGCAAGGCTATCTCTCAGGTACATGCACACACACACACACACATACATATACACACACACACACACACAATGGGCTCACCTTTTGTTTCAGGCAACTGCTAGCACAATGGCACAAAGGAGACAATGTGGGATAAAGAACAACCATTTTTGGAACATGTAGACACAGACTAGACGGAAAACTGTGCCAAGCAATGGGTCATCAAGCAGAGTTTTACATAAAAAAATCTTCAGCAAATTTGGGAGTACTCCAAACACTAAAATGAGAAAACAGTTCTGTTTTGCACAAGCCTTCATTTTGAAAGAAGTGTTGTGTATTAACAATGAAAGGTAGAAAAGGTATGAGTGTTTTATTTATTTTTTTGTTTTTGTAAAACACCACAGTTTCCCCGTCAAGCGGATTATTACATTTAATTTATGTATAAATGTTACAAAGGGTTGTAACATTTATACATAAATGTTACAAAGGGTTGTTGTGTGTTGAAAATTTTAAATAACCTAGTTTAGCAGTGACTGGGGTAGTTATTGGTGTTACTTGTATTGGGAATTTCAACACTGGAAGTTTTAGGTTAAACAAGACAAAACGGCTGTTTGTACATGCCTGGGACTACATGCGTGCTAATAGCAGGCCTTCAGAAACTGGAAGCAATATACTGGCGTTGCTTCAATAAATGTTTTTTTGGGAAAATGTGCCCCTTGCCCTAACAGGAAAAAGTGGAATTCGCATTTTCTTGTCTGGTACAGTTCCATAGTATCTAAGGGATGTTTGCAAACATATTTTAGCAGGTGTATCTTTGTGGCGGTGGAACTTTAGCAACTTTTCTTTTACACATTTACATCCTGAGCAAGACTTAGATGCATTCCTAATTATTTACCATCTGCTAACTTCCGGAGGGGGTTAACTTTTGTTTCACGTTTCTGATGCTGTTAATGAAAATTAAAAATTTTAACTGTACTCTTTTAGCATTGCTTCATAGTTTCACATGGAATCAGTTCATTGTAGTCAGAATTGTTGATAGTAATTTTGTGTTAGTTGCTTCATCATAACATGATCTGCACACAGCAGTACACAGGTGTTCTTTGTGAACTGCATACCATTAGCCAAACTGTTGTGACCCTCCCTCTTCGGGGAAACAAACTGCTTGCTCCTTTGTCCTGGACTAGCCCCTCCTGATAGCTAGTGGCTTTGTTTGTGGAAAAGTAATAAAGCAGTCAGTTTGCCTCATTCCCTGTGCCTTTTTTATTCTTCCTTTGTTTTATTAGGCTGTGTTGTGAGATTGCAGCTGTTCAAAGACTTGCGTCACCAAAACCACAAAGCGAATGCTGCACTTGATAACTAAATGTATTTTCTACTCCTGTAAAGGTTTTAAGAAACACCTAACGCTACAAAATATTATTATCTGTGTGTGGGCAGGCTGTTTAATTCCACACTGGCCACTTAGAATGTATGACAACTGGTGTGAAATGAGCTCCATTTAGCACCCTTTTCCCCCATACTGGCCCCGGTTTTGCTCTGCCAAAAGTATAAATCTGCTCACATTCCAAGCTGCTTAAGTTAATAGTGTGTGTGTGTGTGTGTGTGTGTGTGTGTGTGTGTGTGTGTGTGTGTGTGTGTGTGTGCTGGCAAATTTTGAGTTGGAACTTGCACTACCTTTCTATGAAGCAAACTCGCACTCCTGTGCCCGGTGCTGTGGGTGGAGTCCGACTTCCGTTTCTGCTTCACTATTCATTTCACTCTGAACTCGCAATAACATCCCTTAAGAAGTTTCACGTCAATAACACACTCTCATAGTCTAATATAAAGCTGCGAGTCACTATTAAGACAACTTGGCTTTTGTCACTAATTAAAATAAATAATGCACAATCACAGTCTAATATAAAGCTGCCAGTCACTGCTACAACTTGGCATCTGTCACCAAAATAAAATAAAATAAAATAACACACGCTCACATTCTAATATAAAGCTATGGGTCCTATTAAGCCAACTTAGTATTTGTTATTAAAATAAAGCACGCTCACAGATAATATAAAGCTGTGGGTCTTGTTAAGCCAACTTGTTTTGTCACTTAAAATAATTAAAATAACACATGCTCACTCAATAGTAATTCAACTGCAAACTCACTAAGTAGAAGTACAGGAAGTAAATCTTACAGTTACGGACAGATGCGATTAACAGTTATAATATGTTTCAGAGCACATGATCTTAGGGTTGCAGTTTGGGTTACACAGTAAAATATATGTTGGTAGCCGAATATAAGCTCTGTTGAAAGACTACAAGTTGAGAAAACCTGAAAAAGATATGGGTGGAAATTTTACGATGTAGAGTAACAGAGTGTATCATAAGGCTATAGGATACATTGTCTGGCAGTTGGCTTAGAGGACTAAGGTGCTGTTAGCGAGCTGTTTCCTGTGGTCCAGCAGTACAGGTTTGGTTCCCTTGGCCTCCATTGTCTAGCTGTGTGACTCTGAGCAAGTCACTTATCCAGACATTGTTCCTGGGCTGAGTGTGGAAAAAAGGTCTATAGAGATCATTGTTCTACCTTGGAAAACAAACAGAAATAAAAAATAAATAAATGAAATGTAGTAATTTGACCACAGTAGCCCTATGTTACAAAGTAAAACTGTAGTGTTACAGCTAGAGAACAACACATACTGAGCACAGTTGTGAGGGAAGAAAGACTGAGAAGCAATTAAGAGTGCAACAGTGTCTCGCAAATATCATGAACCATTCAGAGACATTTAAAATACATGAGTTGTAGAAAAATACATTGTAAATACAGTAATGGAAGATAAACCAGGAAACAAAATGTATAGTGCACTGCTGAGGTGGGTATATTCAATAAGCAGGCTTACCTAATGACAAGCTAACCAGAGGATGCACACTACATGGATAGGGGAACTGTTTCAAAAATGGCATTAGAAGGACAAGGTAACCTGAGAGACAAGGACCTTTTGCATGGGAACTGGATAGAGGATTGCTGATGGCCAGTTAGGAAGGAAAACGTTACATTCATAGGTATGTACTAGGCTAATGACTACAAAGGCCTTTTTAAGCCTAGCCATATATCCCAAATCTCTGACAAGTTCTAGTGCCCTTGAGAAGTGTAAGCAGGATCCTGGGAGGTGAAACATTTACAAGCAGAGGCCTGGGAGATGAACCATTTACAGGCTGCCTATGTCCATCAGAACATAGATGCCAAAGCAGGGATGAATGCCTGTTCCCCATCCAACTGTCCAAGTTACACTTGAAATAAGTTAGGGAGGAACTCCACTTCACATGGATGGGAAGCCTGTTCCAGAGAAGGGGTAGTCTCAGGGGTACATACCTGTCTCTCCAGCAAGTCCTATTTATATCACAGGCAAGGTTTAAGTCTTTAGAATGGGTAATTCTGGTGCTGTTTGTTTTGTGGATATGCAGGTCTATCAGAGTGGGGTCTGACAAGGCCATGTATGCCAGCCATAGATCTCCCCTCAACAGCCTTTAGGAGACAGAATACAGGGATAAGGCCTTGAGGGGTTCTACATAGGTCATGTTACTTACACCCTGTATTCTTTTAGTGAGGAACTTCTGTGGACATTCCATTTGTTGGATGTGTCTTGTTAGGTACAAACCAAATGGGGCACTGTACTTAGTTATGCGTCTGATGAATGCTGGATGCAGTGGAACAATGACTTCTTTGGACCTAGACACCATACATTTGTTTATAAGTTGCACAACACAGAATGACTTTCTTACTACTGTACAAACATGATAGTCAAAGGCTAAATTAGTGTCTGTGTGTGTCCCCAAGTCCCTGACCACTGAGTCAATTCTTAGGGGATAAGTAAGGATTCTACACACCCCAGAGGAGGGAGTAAGATTTTCTACAGAAAAAATCAGTAAGGTAAGACAGTTACTGTGTCCGCATGGGTAATAGCAGTTTTTCACAAATTTAGACAGTATAATTTAGTTTACTTTGCAAGGTTTTAGGGGACATATAATATGGTTTGGATAGTGACCACATGTTTTACTGAACTATATTTATTTTTCTGTTTTAAAGCACAGGCTGAGAGAAGAGAGGGAGAAACAGGGGTGGAAGTAAGGAAAGGGCCAGAGTATAAAATGCTAACAAGGGAAGAGAGATGTGAGAAGTAAAAATGAAGTCCAGAGGAGACAGCGAAAGACAGAGGGACACACAATGACAGAAAGTTGTTGAAGTTAGTCAGAGTGTCGTGGGGGGGGGGGGGTCTTCTGATACAGTGTGCAGTTAGGAATATAAATATGCTAGCATGTATAATATTTAAAATGTTAAGTGCTAGCTGCTACAATAATTTCTTAGTTAAGAAAGCATGTTGTTGAATTGTCAATAACTTATAAGCATCTATGAACACTACTGGACAGGTTTATCAGCCTTTCTTTAGTTGTCATAGGAAGCTTGTCTTTGATTTAAAAGATTCACATTCCAGCAGAAAATCACAGGACTAGGCAATGGTGCTAGAACACACCCCAGGAAACATTTATGAGCCCTTCTTTAGTTGTCAGAGGAAGCTTGTCTTTTGTTTAAAGGATTCACATTCCAGAGGAAAATCACAGGACTGGACAACAGTGTTAGGAAAGTTTGCAAGAAAGGTTTATGAGCCCTTTTTAGTTGTCAGAGGAAGCTTGTCTTTGGTTTAAAGGATTCAAAGAAACTTTATTGTCATTTAGGAAACACAAGTGCTACCTAAACAAAATTTTGAATGTCAGTTCTTTTACAGGAGAAAAACACAAGACAGACATGATAGGTATTAAAGAATAAACAATAACTATGGTACAGAAGTAAATATCTAGGTCGCTGGCATACATGCTTGTACACTATTTATATACACAGTACAACACTGACTACTAGATGATTAACACATGAAAAGAAAAGTACCCTATACACAAGAGGTAAGATTGGGTGATACTGCACATAAGGAAGTGATTAGAATTGCACTTGAATGAGAATATATTAACTTTTGTATGCAATAAATAGAATTTCTGTATGAAAAAAATAAAGAATGAGAGCATGACAATCTATTATAGTTTTGATACATTCAGATTTACATCTGCATTAATGAGTCTTACTGCAGTTGGATAAAAACTGTTAATGAATCTGGAGGTCCTACAGCGGTTACTCTGTAATCTTCGACCAGAAGCAAGTTTTGTCTACCAACCATACCGTGGAAGAAACGTGTCACTCAGTATTTTGCAGGACCTCTTTTTACATCTCATTTCAAAGAGCTGCTGTAAGGTAGGAAGACTAGTGCCCACAATCTTTTCTGCTGTTCTTATTATTCTTTGCACTTTCTTCCTTTCGGCCATTGTGCTGTTACCAAACCATACAGTGCAGATGTTGGTGATAATGCTCTCGAAGGCTACTCTGTAGAAGGTATTTAGAGCATTCATGGAGAGCTTTGCTTTCCTCAGCCTTCTTAGGAAGTGTAGTCACTGGCGGGCTTTTTTAATTAGCTGGCCTGTGTTTGTACTCCAAGAAAGATCTTCTGATATATGTACCCCCTGGAATTTTGTAGTTTGGACTCTCTCCACTTCTTCACCGTTGATCTTGAGGGGTAGGTGCATGGCAGAGCTCTTTCGGAAGACAGTAATTATTTCTTTTGTTTTTATTGATATTCAGGTCCACATTGTTGTTGTTACTGCACCATTCAGTCATGCAGTTGAGCTCATTCCTATACCCATTATCATCAGCATCACTTATGAGTCCCATCACTGTGGTGCCATTTGCAAATTTGATGATGTGGTTGTTGCTAGCTTTTACAGAGCAGTCATGGGTAAGGATTGTGAACAGTAGAGGATTCATCACACAACTCTGGGGTACTCCAGTGTTGACTGATTCACGTTCCAGCAGAAAATTGTAAGACTGTGCAATGGTGTTAGGAGAAAGTACAGTTGTGTATTCACTGTTGCATTCATCACATTTGGGTTACCTGCTTGCAGTAGCCCTCAGTCGGCCTGATTAACAAAGTATTGGGTCCTGCGTCGGTTGCTGTCTCTTCTTCCGTGACGTCAGGTAGTCAGGGGTATAAAACATGCAGCTGACGCCATTACATCAGTTTTTCGTGCCCCAGATATAAGGTGCGCCCTTAATGGGAAGCAATAAAAAAAAAAAAAGATATATACATATATATATATATATATATATATATATATATATATATATATATATACATATACACACACAAGGTTATACCTCCAATAAAAAAGCAAATACACCAAAAAGCTTTTAAGTATAGTAAAGGAGAGTAGAGGTATAGCCAAAAAAAAAAAGTCAGGGGGCTGGAGGCAGGGTAACCAGGAATGCAACAGTGAATACACTCGAACATCTACATTTATGGTAAGTGTACACAACTGTACTATGTTCTTCGTGTTTCACTGTTGCAGTCATCACATTTGGGTAGACTCCCAAAGCTAAGGATGGGAGGAGGAATTTAGATAGCATTAGGACCATCTATAAGGCCCTGCAAGACTGCAGTGGCAAAGCCAGCTCTGGATTTAGAGAAAATTGGCAAATGGTAATGCTTGGTGAAAGTATCTACAGAACTCCAGGTAGCAGCTTCTAGGATGGCCCTGGTAGGGACACCTCTGAGAAAAGCTGTAGAGGAAGATGCAGCCCTTTTAGAATGGGGTCTGATACCCTGTGGGATAGGTTTTCCATGGTGCTTATAGCAGAAATGAATGCAATGGCCTATCCATTTACAAATGGTTTGCTTTGAAATAGCCTCCCCCTTGGCCCCTGCAGCAAATGCCTCCAGCAATTGTTCAGATTTCCTTTGAATTTTAGTCCTGTCCAAGTAAAATCTAAGTTGTCTGTGCACATCTAAGGAGTGCAGTATCCGTTCCCCTTTGTTCTGTGGATTAGGAAAGAAGGTTGGCAAATGGACTGATTAAGAGCCACACTAGATCATGGGCATGAAGGAGGGACTGGTTCTGAGGGACACCCTGTCCGCATGAAAGATGATGAAAGGCTCCATTGCCATACGGGTCTGTAATTCAGATACCCTCCTTGCTGAAGTGATTGCTAAAAAGAAGGCTGTTTTCCAAGAAAGGAATTTTAAATCTGCACTAGCAGTTGGTTCGAAAGGAGGAAGAGTGAATTTCTCCAGTACAAAGTTAAGGTCCCAGGCTGGAGTTAGGGCTCTCCTGGGTGATCTTAAATTTTTGGCCCCTCTGAGGAACTGCTTGAGCAGTGGATGAGAGAAGAGGGGAGGTTCTGTGTTACAGTGAGCTGAAATGGCTGAGGCGTGAATTTTGAAGGAGGAAAAAGAAAGGCCCTTGTGATGCATCTCAGTTAAGTGTTGTAGAATCTGAAGTAAGTTGGGCACTGCTGTGCTCATCCCTTGAGACTGGTTCCAGCCACAGAATCTTTTCCATTTTTCAGCATAAGATTTTATGGTACTAGGCCTCCTTGCCTCTAAACTAATATCCATCACTGGTTTACTGAGGGATGGTAAAGGACAGATTAGGAAATTAGCCAGGCTGCTAGGTTCAGGTTTTGAAGTTGAGGGTGCAGAATCTGGTTCTCCTGCTAAGACAACAGGGTAGGGGTCTGAGGCAGGTGCCATGGGGCCAACAGAGACACACTGCGCAAGAGGGGGTACCAGTGTTGGCATGGCCAGTCTGGTACAATCAATATCGTCTTTGGTTTGTCCTGCTTGATCTTTAGTAGTACTTTGGAGAGGCAGAGGAGGAAAGGCATAAACTGATAGGTTTTTCCAGCTGAAGGAAAGAGCATCTACTTTCCAAGCTTGTTTGTGGGGAGTCCTTGTGCAATATTTGTGTAATTGGTAGTTTTTGGGGGAGGCAAACAGGTCTATATCTGGGCTCCCCCATTTGTTTGTCAACATGTTGAAAGTCTTTGGTTCCAGTTTCCACTCATGTGGGTCCATGTGGTTTCTGCTTAGTCCGTCTGTCAGTGTGTTTAGTTTTCCTGGCAGGAATTGAGCTTGTAGATGCACTTGGTAGCTCAAGGTTATGTTCCATAGTGCCATGGCTAGTCTGCAGAGGGGGTAAGAATGGGTACCCCCCTGCTTGTTTATGTACGACATAACAGTGGTATTGTCCGTCTTTATCATTAATTGTCCTGGAAGAATGTGGTCCTTGAAGGCTGTCAGAGAATTCTGTACAGCTCACATTTCTTTTTGACTAATATGCAGCTGCATTTGACTTGGGTTCCATTTGCCCTGAATGCACTTCCCTGCCAAGTGAGCCCCCCCTCCCCATGCAAAGTCTGATGCGTCTGTTGTTAGGGTTTGGGTGGCAGGGGGTAGAGAGAATGGTAGCCCCTTGTTTTGGTGGCAGGCATCTGCCCACCAAAGGAACTCTAACCATAGGCAAGGTATGATAGGAATCATTGCTTCTAGATCCTGAGAATGTTGACACCATAGGCTTTTTAAATACCATTGTAGTTTCCTCATATGCAGTCTTGCATATGGAATTAGAAGAATGCAGGAGGCCATGAACCCCAAGGTTTGCAGTATTTGCCTTGCAGATAGCAGGGTTTTTGTGGCCACTAGTTTGAAGTAGGTTGTCAAATGAATTTGTTTCTCTGGCATGAGGAAAACCATCTGGGAAGTTGTTTTCAAGCTTGCTCCCAGGAATATAATTTGTTGACAGGGTACCAGGTGTGATTTCTTTTCATTTATGGTGTACCCCAGACAAGTTAGCACCCTTTGTACAAAAGCCAGATGATTCAAAAGTATGTCCTGGCTTTCTGCCGGAATTAGACAATTGTCCAGGTATGGGTGTATTTGAATATTTATTTGCTTGCAAAATGCAATGACTGGAGCTAGGCACTTTGTGAAAACCCTGAGTGCAGTAGATAAGCCAAAGGGCAGTGCAGAGAACTGATAGTGCATGTAGCCTGCTTTGAAGCATAGGTATCTTCTGCAAGATTCCCTGACTGGGATGTGCAGGTATGCTTCCTTTAAATCGAGTGTTGCCAACCAGGCATCTTTGTCTAGCATAGGAAGCAACTGGTGAAGGGTTAGCATCTTGAATTTTGGAATCACCAAAAAGGTGTTTAAAGTAGACAGGTCCAGGATAGGACACCATGAATTGCCTTTCTGGGTAAAAGGAAAAGTCTTGAGTAGAAACCTTGTCCCTTTTCCTCTTCTGGTACAGTTTGAATAGCCTTTATGCTTAAGAGAGAGAGTACTTGCTTTTGAGCCTCTGCCCACTGATATGGGGATAGATCTGGCCAACCGTTTGGGGTTGGTAACGTGTAGAAGTGAAATCTGTATCCTTGGGAAACTATAGTTAAAACCCATTTGTCCTGGGTAATGAGTTCCCAGTTTTTTGCATGAAGAGCAATCTTTCCCCCCAAAGGGGCAGTCAGTTGAGAAGTGCTTGGAAGTTTTAAAGTTAAGTCATTGAGACAGTTTACCATAGGGGGAGTTTTACTACTCCCAGATTTGGAAGTGGGGGCCCCCCACTGCTTAGTCCTGTGTACCCTGGGACTGAAGTCTGGGTGTTCTGCTGGATCTGGGTTTGGCTTGAGAAGACCTGGAAGAGGCAGGAAAGGACCAATTCTTAGAGGGCCAATGCCTACTAAATCTTGGAGGTTGTACTTGTAAGAAATCTTTAACAGTTTGCATAGATTTAGCTATTTCCTCCATCTTTTTAAGAACTTCTTCTGCCTTGTTGCCAAACAGGCGGTCCTGATTTAAGGGAGCATCCAGTAATTTAGCTTTGACATGATCTGGCAAGGATTGCTCCTTAAGCCAAGTATGCCTTCTAAGTACAGATCCAGTGACAGCAGCCCTGCAAGATGCCTCTAGTGAATCAAAACCACATTGCAAAGTATGTTTTTCAACGTGTTTAGCAGAATGCATTAAATCCTGTAAATCCTTATTTTCAGCACAATCAGGAGTCAACATCATTTTCTGTTTAAGCAATCCTATAATATGCTGCTGATACTTTAACATATGAAACTGCCAGTTTAAGGCCCTAATGGCCAAGGTTGCAGAAGTGCATGCCTTCTTACCCCATCTATCCAGCACCCAGGAATAGAGTCCTCAGCATCAGAATCCTCATAGGTAGATAAGGGTAAATACCGGTCATCAGAGGAAACAGAAATTTCAGAATCCTGGTCAGAGGTATCATAAGCAAAGTCAGTCCTAGGTCTCTTAGAGGGGGAAGGTTGGCTTCCTCTGATTAAAGTAATAAGGTCTTCAGCCATTCTTATCATTTGATTTTTAGGCATAGAGGCCTGACCATGCGGTCTGGGCATCGGTTTTCTAGGCATGGTTCGAGTTTTAGGCCTTGAAGAAGAAGATGGCATCGGTTTGATATGCAAGTCAGTAGGCCTGAATACACCCTCAGAAGCCAGTGCGTGCACAGCGGCTCCGGACCCATCCAAAGTACAGACATCTGCAGTTCCACAGTTGAAGCATCTCGCTGCATACCGGACTCCAAGTGGGTCTCAGTAGCGGGTATCGGGGCTGCTAAAGTGCCTCACTGAGTACCGGTGAACTGCAAATGGCTTAGGAGAAGTGTCGTCGGCAGCTTTGTACCTAGGCGGCCTGTCTCTGTCTTTATCTTTGCATTTTTTCGGAATGTCAGTAGTCAGATGGCTTACCAAACGCATATCTGGATAATTGAACCAAGCACCAAAATATTTAGAAGTGAAAATATACCGACGACGGATAGCTCGTTATTTAAATAAGGCACAAAACCGACAGCGAGGTACGTCGTGGTCAGGGCCTAGGCAAGGAATACAGTACAAATTAAAATCTTTATGAGGTATTTGCTTTCCACAAGAAATGCAATTATTTACTTTTACTAACATCGGTTTAGAGCAAGAAAAGGTTTCCCCAACGGGGTACTTAGCTTTTAGATGAAGACTTCGGTTCTGAAACTCGAAAACAAAAATTTCAGGAGTCGGACGACCGGCACTTGTGAACTGCTGCTGTTTTGGGCACCGCACGGCAAGAAAGACTGATGTAATGGGGTCGGATGCATGTTTTATACCCCTGACTACCTGACATCACAGAAGAAGAAGAAACAGCAACCAACGCAGGACACAAGACTTTGTTAATCAGGCCGACTGAGGGCTACTGCAAGCAGATAACCCAAATGCGATGACTGCAACAGTAAAACACGAAGAACATCTTATGGCACGTTAACCAGAGGATACACACAGGGAATTACGAAAAATATTTTAATGGTAAAGTCTCGTGAGAACTAAAGGAGGTGGTGTTTCTATTTATATTAGAGATAAATTCACCTCCCAACTAGTTAAGACAGGACAACTCCATGGAGTTACTCCAAGTTCAGATTACTGTGGGTAAGACCCCCCGTTCAAGTCATAGATAGTTACAGATCCCCCTCCATGGATCATAATGCGCACGAGGCCTACTTGACCAAACTGGAGTCAATCTAAATATTGCAAAAAACTCTGGTCATGGGGGATTTCAATTATCCCAACATCAACTGGGAAACCTACTCGAGCCCTAACTCACTAGCGCAAAAGTTACTTGACTTTGTTAACTCAAATGCCCTGGAACAAATTGTTCAAACCCCAAAAAGAGGAACAAACATACTAGATCTGTTCCTCACTAACATGACAAACAGATACCCCATCGCAACTGTTGGACCCTCATTAGTTAAATCTGTTCACAAATTAGTCACCTTCAAACTGGCACTAACACTAGCACTCACAAAAGGCAAAGTGAGACTAAAAAACTTCATTAAGGCAAACTATATCCTACTAGGGGAAACTATAAATGCTTTCCAAGCCCCACCTCCAGCGGGAAGTGGTAACTACACCAAAGCTTACACTAAAGCCCCATACAATGACTTGTATAAGTGTATAGACTCGGCTGTTCCAGACAGAATAAAGCCAGAGCCCCAAGTAAAAACAAGCCAGCCTGGTGGACATCCAGCATCAACAAACTTTACAACAAATGCAAAAAGCTGCTGTTTAAAAAAACTAAGGCGAAGCCCCAACAATGAAAAAGCACCCTCCTCAGCCTCAACAGGCAAATAAGACAACGTGTCAAATTTAAGGGTAACTTTGAGAAAAACTTAGCAATCACAGCCAAGGATAACCATAAGGCCCTTTCAGGCTATGTACACAGTCTAAAAGGTAGGACCGAAGCATGGGCAGAACTTGTGACTAATGGTATCACACACACTGATCCTGCAGAGATAGCAAACCTGATAGTGGACAGATCTGGTGAAAATTTCACTCCTTCATCACCTCCAAACCTATCTCAAAACTTGCCCCCAACCCCCTCCCCCCCCACCCTCCATATCTGAATAGCAGGTCATTAAAGCCTTGTCTAAGGCAAAAAACACAGTCTGTATGGGACCAGATGGCATCCCAGGCTGTCTTCTGAACAAAGTAAAACATGAACTAGCATCAACATTAAGTACCTTATTCAATCACAGCCTAACCAAAGGCTATGTTCCTGTGGAATAGAGAACACCAACAGTTTTACCCCTCCACAAAGGTGGCTTAGCAACAGACCCAGGGAATTATAGACCCATAAGACTGACCAGCCTCATCTGTAAGGCCATGGAATGCATCATCATGGACTTCATAAATAAAGACATAAGCAATCTTCAGACCCTTGATTTGACTCAATTCATCTTCATCAAGGGCAGATCCTGCCTATTAAACTTGGCGGATTTCTTCAAAAATGTGACCAGGGTCACTGACAAGAGCAAATCTGTGGACACAGCATACCTCGACTTGGCCAAGGCCTTTGACACAATCCCACACTCAGACATTATCGATAAACTCAGCAAACTGAATGTAAACCCCTTTGTTGTAAGACAGGTTGCCAACCGGCTCACAAACCAGTCACACACTATCAAAGTGAGTGACTCCACATCAGCCAGCAGACCTGTCACCAGCAGGGTGCCACAAGTGTCAGTGCTGGGCCCCCTACTGTTTGGTATATACTTCTCAGAGGTTCAGGGCAAAACTAAGGGGATATGGCTACCCAAGTTTGCAGATGACTGCAAACTGGGTGCAATTACTGAATACCCAAATGATGTCCGTATACTTTCAGATGGTCTTACTCAGACCAATGACTGATGTCTTAATCATGGTCTCAAACTAAATGCAAAGAAATGTCCCTCCACACTATCAAATTAACAACAATACCCTATGTAACTACGAAGTGGTAAGGGATCTGGGATCACAACTAGACTGCGACCTTAACTTTGACCACGTGTCTACTGTAGTAAGAAAAGCTTTCTACATGTCACATTTGATTAGCAAAGGCATTGTCTCTAGAGCAAAGAAGGGTATAACTCCTCTATATTCATCACAAATCAGGCCTATAATTGAGTATAATGCCCGTTTTGGCATGTACTAGACAAAGCACCTGCAGCAATTGAAGAGACCTCAGAGGTTTCTAACAAAAATTATCAAAAGACTCCAGCACTTGTCTTACACAGACCGACTAAAGTCATTGTCACTATCATATAGTATCATATAGACTTCTTAGGGGAGATTTATGTCTGGCTTACAGAACAATCTCCAACCCCAACCTAATGAATTTGCTGCACATCCGTAAATCAAACGTGACTAGAACTACCCGTTCCAGGGATCTAAATATGGCCTGAGACTTGAATAGGACATGCTGAATGTGCAGATTTGTCTCCCAGTGACTGCCATGTCTTTGGAATAGGCTGCCAATTCATGTGAAGCAGTGCACCTCTGTGAGACTGTTCAAAAGGAACCTGGGCGAGTAGCTGGAGCACCATAAATTCATACTGGGGATAGTGCCCACAACCCTCCTGAACATGGGCAGTCTTACTAAATACAATCCTGGGTAGTGACTAGAGTATCTATGGTATTACACTGGGATGAAATGGCTAGGCTTGAAATGATCTCCGGGTCGATAACCTAATAACCTCCTATGATCCTAAGCAGCATCCCCTTTGCTTGCTGGGTCATTTTTTGTTGGACAAACTTTTTTATTTCCTCCTTAGCCTGCTCTGCATCAAAAATGTCTTTGATCCTCTGTTTACAGCAACCTGATTCTCACACCAGCCTTATAACATTCCTTGATTGTTGGAATTCATTTTCTTCTCTTCTACCTGGTATACAGTGAATAATCATTTTCCACAAACCCTCTGTTGTGTGCAATTTTTAATATTTTTCATTTCTGTCACAGTTTTGTCAGGATCAACTCTTTCAGCTGCTATGATTGCATATTTTGCAAATATCAATCTTGGCTGCTTTCTTGTGGCCAGTTTTGGAGCATCATCTTTTGCAAATATTGACCTTGGCTGCTTTCTTGTAGCCAGTTTTGGAGCATCCATAAGATATGCCCTTTCAATTATCAAATCTTGCTATGGAACACCACTCCAGTTATTTGTTTATTCTTTCATAAAATTAATACAGTCTGCTCCTTCCAGTTTCTCTGACAGAGCAGAAATATTCTGAATTTCTGTGTGTGCTATATATCCTAACTTTTAGTTATGTACTCACCATAACTTCAGATGTTTGGGATCCATCTCGCCTACATTCTGACTGATGGGTTCGGAGCCGATCCTCGGCTCCGACTCAGCACGCTTATGCCAAAGAGCGAAGTCTCTTATTGGCTGAGCTTACTATATCCCAGGATGCACCACTACCAGTCCCCAGATCTAGTTTGTCCGCATACATGCACACATGCATGCACTGCTTATATAACATTGACAGATGAAACAAGATAAAAAACAGTAGAACTCAAACCGTTCAATCTCTTCTGATCTCCAAGGCAGGGGGAAGGAGGGTGGGTTATTAGGAATGTAGGCGAGATGGATCCCAAACATCTGAAGTTATGGTGAGTACATAACTAAAAGATGTTATGTGATCCTATCTCGCCTACATTCTGACTGATGGGACAGCGTCCCTAGCACCTAAATCCTGGGTGGCTCACTGGAAAACACTCCTGAGTACCGTGGAACCAAATGATGCTCGTCCTTTAGATGCCACATCCAATTTATAGTGGGAAATGAAAGTGTGGGTTGGACCAAGTAGCCGCAGCACAAATCTCAGAAATAGCGAGCTTGGAATGGAATGCAATAGAGGTAGCCATAGCTCTAGTAGAGTGAGCTTTGACAGATGTTGTAAGTTGTTTATTTGAAGAGGAATAAGCTTGAGTTATGCAATCTCTGATCCATTTGGCAATAGTAGCTTTAGTGATGGTTTTACCCAGTTTATTATCTGAAAAGGACACAAACAATTGATCTGTTTTCCGAATTTGTTGAGTCCTATCTAGATAGAAGCACAATTGCCTGTGAACATCCAATGTATGGAAGGTGTATTCCGCTTTGTTTGAAAATTTTGGAAAGAAAACTGGTAGCTCTAAAGATTGTTGGAGACAGAGATTAGAGCAAACTTTTGGGACAAAAGATGGATTAGGTCTAAGTGATACTCTATCCTTGTGAAAAATCAAGTACGGTGGTTTGACAGATAGGGCTTGAAGTTCTGAAACTCTTCTTGCAGAGGTAATTGCAATTAAGAAGGCAGTTTTCCAAGACAGATATTTCAACTCACATGTAGCAGCCGGTTCAAAGGGGAAGATGTTAAGGCACGAAGTACCAAATCAAGATCCCACGGAGGCAGGATGAAAAACTGGGGGTCTTAAAAGCACAGCACCTTTCATGAAAGTTTTACATAATCTGCTGCTCATCAACGGTGGGTCTATGGAATCGTGAAATTTGGAGATAGCTGCTAGGTGGACTTTAATAGTAGAGACTGAAGATCCTTGATTAAACAAGGATGTTAAAAATTTCAAGACCTCTGGTATCGGGGCAGTAATAGGGTCTAAGCCTCTGAGTTGAGCCCAGATAGCAAACCTCTTCCACTTACTGTGATACAATTTCTTAGTGGTGGGTTTGTGGGCTGAAGATAAAATGTGAATAACTTCCGGGTCCAAGGTGTGATTTCTGACTAAAGTCGGAAGTGGAGGAGCCAAGCTGTTAATTTCAAAGTGGGAAGGGACTGGTGCTGTTGTCCCGACTGATGAACCAGAAGGTCCGGAGTTAGATCCAAGAACCAAGGACCGTCCAGAGTATATTTCTGTAGGTAGGGGAACCATACCTGACGAGGCCAGTACGGAGCAATTAGAATCATTGTGGACCCCAATTGGGAAGCTTTCTGGATGACTTTGGGGAGGAGTGGAATCGGAGGGAAAGCATAAAGCAGTCCTGTTGGCCAAGGTTGGACTAGAGCATCCGTAGCTGCCTCTCCTTGACGCGGGGTCAAGGAAAAGAACCTTTTGCACTTCGTGTTTCGTGGTGTTGCAAACAGGTCGCAGCACGGAATCCCCCATCTTTTGAAAATCTGAGCTGCTACTGTTTGTTCAGAGACCACTCGTGAGGAGAGAGAATAGTCCTGCTCAGTCTGTCTGCCAATACATTGGATTTTCCTGGAATGTGGGTCGCTACCAGGAAGCGCTTGGTAGCCACTGCCCATTCCCACACCCTCATGGCCTCTCTGCAAAGGGGGTAAGATCTGGTCCCTCCTTGTTTGTTTAGATACCAGACCACCGACATGTTGTCTGTGTGGATGGCGATAATGCCTTGAGGGAGAAACTTGTGGAGGGCTTGTAGGGACAGAAGTACAGCCCTCATTTCCAACACATTGATATGGAGAAATGTTTCGTTTGGAAGCCAAGAACCCTGAACTGACCTGCCCAGACAATGCCCCCCCCACCCCGTCTGGGAGGCATCCGTTGTCAAGGTGGCCACCGGAGGGGGTATAACAAAGGGTCTTCCCTGATTCAGATTGGATGGCAGAAGCCACCAGCGGAGGTCCCGTTTGCACGTTTCTGTAATCAGTATGTGATGATTGAGGGGGAGATCCTGAAAAGACCATTGTGTCGATAACAGCCACTGGAGAATCCTCATGTGCAATCTTGCCAGAGGAACTAGGAGAACCATGGCAGGCATTGAACCTAAAAGTTGCAGGACCATCCTGGCTGGGGCTTTGGATCTTAGAAGCAGGGCTCGGACTTGATCTTGTAATGTTTGTATCCTTTCGGTAGGAAGGAAGATTCGCATTAATTTTGAGTCTATCTCTGCTCCTATGAATCTTATGCGCTGAGAAGGCAGAAAGACAGACTTTGACCAGTTGAATGTAATTCGCAGGGAAGCACCCAGGGAGATGGTGGCTTGTAGGTTCTCTAGTAGTAGATGCCTGGTGGTGGCAGTCAGGAGCCAGTCGTCCAGATAGGGAAACACTTGGAATCCGAGACTCCTCAGGTGAGCAGTCACTACTGCCAAACACTTGGTGAACACCCTGGGGGCTGTGGTGAGACCAAAGGGCAGTGCACAAAATTGGAAATGACTGTCTCCCAGGCTGAAGCGCAGATACCTCCTGGACGCCTGATGTATCGGTATGTGATAATAGGCGTCCTTGAGATCTATGGAGCACATCCAAACATCTTTCTCCAACAATGGGAGAATGGATTGTAAAGTGACCATTCGGAATTTGGACTTCATGACGGACTGATTTAGTTTGCTGAGATCCAAAATGGGTCTCAGGGCCCCTGTCTTTTGGCACTAAAAGAACCTTGAGTAATTTCCGGATCCGATCTGGTCTGTGGGGACCGTTGGATGACTCCTTTTTCTAGCAGCTTTGAAGCTTCTCGGCTGCAATTTCCCTTTGACTGGGTGGTGGGTCCGGGATTTTTGGACGGTGGGGGTGGGTGTGTGAAGGGAATGGTGTAACCTCCGGCAATAATCCGAAGCACCCATCTACCCTGAGTAATAGACTCCCAGACTTTTAGGTGCTTGGCAACGGCACCCGACTGGCTCGAGCAGCACAGCCGGGCAATCCCTCATGGAGTGTGGGAGGCTGAAGAGCCACGAAAGGACTCGCGGTCTCCAGTGTTGCGGGGGCCTCTGCCGCCTCTGGGACGGCGTCTCCCAGAAAAATTTCCCGTCCTCTGCCTCTGGAAGGGAATCTTCCTGCTGTTGAGGAAAGAATTTCTGTGATTTGCAGAACCACATCTTCCCTCCTCTTCTAGCCTTGGGATAAGGCCGAAAGGGAGTGGAAAATCGTGCTCCTACGGCAGATAAAGTCTTTCCCTCCTGCTCACAGCGGGTAAGAGTGTCTTTTACCTTGGGTCCAAACAAAGAGGACCCATCAAAGGGAGCGTCGGCAAAGGAAGACTTGAAGGCCTCCGCGAAATGACACAAACGGAGCCAGGCTTGTCTTCGTAGAGCCACGCCTGTGCCTGCCGCTCTGCCCGCCCCTTCGGCCGCATATGAAATGAGCCTCATGGACGAGTTAGAAATCAAGGTAAGGATAGCCAACTGAGAGCTAACCGACTGGGCTAGCTGCTCAGGTAGGTTACCTGAGAGGGAGTCTGAGAGCTCCTTGATCAGATCCCTCTGTAGTCTGGTGAAATGTGCCAAATAATTCAGGGACCTCAGAGTAAAGGCCGGTGAAGTCAGGGTGCGCTTCCCGTACCGGTCCATGCTCCTAGACTCCTTATTAGGAGGATGGACGGACGTTGAAGCCTCTGCCACGTCCTGCTGGGTAGCAGATGCCACCACCATGGCATCTACAGCCACGCCTTCGTTAAGAACTCCTTCTCGGGTGGGGCAGACAAAATTTGTTATGGCGAGAAGGCACTGGTTCCACAGTATCTGGATGTTCCCACGCCCTCCGACAAACCAAATCCAGGAGCTCGTCAAGGGCGGAGACACCCAGGAGGCGGAGGCTGAGCCCGAAGGCCTTGAGGAACACCGACTCATCAGCGGAGGGAGGTTTGGAATTCCAGCCGCCTCGTTGCTTGAGGATCTCTAGAATGTCTGCAAATGAGACATCGTCCGAGGACGACTTTGGGGACCCCTCCGCATCATCAAGATCAGTGTCCGATGTAAGAGACTCATCGGGGGAGTCCACGTGCTTCTTCTTGCACGATCTCTTCCTTGGGGCTCCTCCGAAGACAACTACGAAAGACCCTCAGGAGGAGGGGAACCCCAGTGGGGTAACCTCAGGCCCCGGGGCTCTGCTGCCTAGAGACAGGGAAACTGCCAAAGACCCAGTCTCCATGCCCAGGGAAGGTGCCGGTAAAGCCGTAGAGATGGCCGAAGAAGACTTGGCCAAGGCACTCCTCATAGCTCTGAAGGCCGGACCCCAGAATCCTGGGAGGGTCCAGTCTCGAGCCATGATAGCAGACGGAAGTCCCGCGGCCGAAGCACCGAGAGGGAGGCTTGGAACCGACAGCATTGGTCCCAAACGTCACCCCGGGCCCGGCCGAAGAAGTCCGTGTGGTAAACTCGGACCCGGAGGCCGGGGTTGGAGTAAGGGTCGGAGCCGACCCTAGGATCTCCACTGCCTCCATCAGCACCTGCTCACGGAGCCAGCGGTCGGAGGAGGAATGGCAATGGAATGGGCTATCGGCTCCGAAGCCAATTGGGTCGGAGCCGAAACAAATTTCTGAAAGACTGGGGACTGGAAAAGTCTTTGGAGTACCCTGTCTATGTCCGAATCTGACATCCTTGATGACCTGGAAGAGACCGAATGGGTCCGAGTAGGCCTCTCCAACGGCTCCAAGGGACTAGGGGACCGGCTCCGAATCGACTCGATAATTATCGGCACCGAAGGAGTGTCCAAACCAATTTCCATCGGTGCCGAAGAGGGCTTCGGCGCCGAGGAGGAAGTGTCTGAGCGGACAACCTTCATCGGCTCCAAGATCAGTGGAGCCGATGAAGATGACAGGCCCCAGCCGTCGGCTCCGAACCCAGAGGAGTCGAGGCTGGAGGCATCGAGGCAGACCGTTCCGCCCTCGGCTCTGAAGTCCGTGGAGCCGAAGGAGAAGCCTGCCTATGTCTTTTGGCGGTCGGATCCGACGGGCTGGTCGGAGCCGACGCCCTTTTCTTCTTTGCAGGAGAAGGAGAGGAAGCTAATGCCTCTTCAAATGAGGGTTTAATAAGGCCTTTTAAAATAAGTTTATTTTTCCTCTCTTGGAGGACCCTCGAGGAAAACACGTGGCACACGCTACAGGACTCCTGCAAATGTTTGGCGCCCAAACAGTACACACAGAGAGAATGGTCATCTGTTATTGACATCTTGAAACTGCACTTAGTGCACTTTTTAAAACCTGAAGGCCTAGGAGCCTGTGACATTATGGCAACCAAACTAGTGAACAGCAAAAACACTGACTATCACAGAAAAAATTCTTCTTTTTCTTTTAAACAAGACTGACACAATAGAAAAACAACTAAAGGTATCCAAGAACCCTAAAATAAAACGGGACTTGAATGATAACTGACTGACAGGGGAAGGCCCTTCAGCTCAAAGGGGACCTCTAGTCAGAAAATACGCAATCACCACACAAAACTTTAACAAAAAATATCCACTCATACACAAAAACACAAGATAGCCGTTAAAACAGCTTTTTGTTGAAAATTTAGAAAATTCCTGACAGGAAAGTAAGTGAAGAAAACACTACTTAGATCAGCCAGCTCGAGAACACGTCTTTGCTTGTTAGCGGCAAACGAGATCTGGGGGACTGGTAGTGGTGCATCCTGGGATATAGTAAGCTCAGCCAATAACAGACTTCGCTCTTTGGCATAAGCGTGCCGAGTCGGAGCCGAGGATCGGCTCAAAACCCATCAGTCAGAATGTAGGCGAGATAGGATCACATAACATCCTTACTATTTTTTAAACAACTCTTCTTGAGAAGTCTCATACTGAGCAGGCCTTTTCTTCATTTCAGTCTATGATAATTTGCAGTTTTATCATTCATCTGAATAACAAGTCAAGGCTGCTTCTATTTTTCAGGCCTTTTGTTAATTGAGTTCATATATTCCTTCAATATTTCATTTATTTTAATCAACTTTAAGTACATTTTATTTATTTTTTTCTCTAAATTACTGGGAGCCATCTCTTGTACCGAAGCTAAAGCATGAACTGCTTTTTGCGGTATAACTGCAAGATTCTTCCCAGCCAGTGCTTTCTTTTTATCTTTTCTGACTGATTTTTTCAGGTTCTCAAGTTTCTTCTTTAAGGGTATCCATAGTGTACTTACTAGCCAGTAACTGAATTTTACCCAAAATGATAATTTTATTGGCTCTTTTTTACAGTTTCTGTTTTCACATTAGGAGAGTTGAAATTAAGCTACTGATCAATGTGTAGCTAATCCTGGAAGTCCCTGGAAACTCAGCTTGCTGAGCAGCTGAAGTGAGCAGAGCAAGATTTCCACCCACTCATGCAGGACCCATGTTAAAGTCTATCCTGAAGTTTCAGAAGTCATTCTTATTCAGCTGGTCTGCTGGTACCACCTCCCTTGGTAGTCAATAAATCAAGTATGATAAGACATGCCTCAAGCTATTCCAAATCGACAAATTGCCATGTTATTTTATATATATATATATATATATATATATATATATATATATATATATATATATATATATATATATATATATATACACATATCTATATCTATGTCGATATACATATGCATATCTATATCTATAGACATATATATATATATATATATATATATATATATATATATATATATATATATATACACATACATATATATACACACACACACACACACATATATATATATATATACATACATATATCTATATATATATATATATATATATATATATATATATATATATACATACATATATATATATATATATATATATATATATATATATACACACACACACACACACACACACACATACATATTTATAGACACACATACATATATAATGAGAAGTTATGTACCTACCATAATGTTCCATGTTAGTTGTCTTCTTCTCGCCTTCTTTCTTGCTGGATGGGTTCGGAGCCGATCCTCGGCTCTGACTCGGCCAATATTAAAGCTCGAAAGCTATTTTTACTGGCTCAAAGCTCCCCTATATCCCACAATGCTAGGCAGTAACTACTCAGATCTCGTTTGATAGCTAAAACCATAGCAGCTCTGGTCCCCAAGGGATGGAGAAAGAGAAAGACCACCTCTATATAAACCTACGTCTAAAGTTACCAAAAAAGGGACAACAGAGGTGGCAGAAAAAAGTGGGAAGGAAGATCCCAAAGGATCCTTTCGGTCTGTCCAGGCTAGGGGGACGGAGGGTGGGACGCAAGAAAGAAGGCGAGAAGAAGACAACTAACATGGAACGTTATGGTAGGTGCATAACTTCTCAATGTTAAGTTGTTAATCTCGCCTTCATTCTTGCTGGATGGGACCGCGTCCCTAGCACCTTTACCCTGGGTGGCTCATCGGAACAGACTCTTAAGGACGGTGGAACCAAAGTTAGCCCAGTTTCTGGAGGCCATATCCAATTTGTAATGTGAGATAAAGGTATGAGGAGAAGCCCATGTGGCTGCTGCACAAATGGAATTTATTGGCAGTCTAGCCTGAAAAGCTACCGATGTAGCTAACGCCCTGGTTGAATGAGCTCTAGGTCTTGATGGTAGCTTTTGACTTCTGAGTTCATAGATGAAAGTAATTATAGAGGCCAGCCATCTAGATAGGGACACTTTAGAAACTGGAAGGCCCATTTTCCCTTCCGCATAAGATAGGAAGAGCTGATTAGATTTCCTAAACTGTTTTGTTCTGTCTAAATAAAAACGAAGCTGGTGATGAACATCCAGAAAGTGTAACTTTTGTTCTGCCCTGTTGGAATAATCAGGGAAGAAAACTGGAAGATTGATAGTCTGGTTTAGATTTGCCTCAGAAGCAACTTTGGGTAAAAAGGACGGGTTAGTCCTGAGGGACACTCTGTCTTTATGGAAAACTAAATACGGAGGACAAATGCAAAGAGCATGAAGTTCAGATACCCTTCTAGCTGATGTTATGGCTACTAGAAAAAGGGTTTTCCATGAGAGCAACTTCAGAGAGCAGGAAGCCGCAGGTTCAAAGGGGGGAAGAATCAAGGAAGCCAGGACTAAATTTAAGTCCCACTGAGGTGGGGGGTCTCTGACTGGGGCTTGAGCAAAAAGATACCTTTGAGAAAGGCTTTGCAAAGTTTATGGGACATAATGTTGGAGTCCAAAAGGCCTACGTGAAAGTTAGATATGGCCGCCAATTGTACTCTGATAGTAGACGAAGAAGAGCCTGAGTGAAAAAGCTCTGCCAGGAAGTCTAGAATAGACTGGATAGGTGCGGTGAAAGGGTCTATGTTTTTAGTTGCTGCCCAGAAGGAAAAACGTTTCCACTTGCTATTGTAAATCCTTCTGGTAGAAGACTTGTGGGAAGCTATAAGGATGTTACGGACTGAATGGGAAATTAGAGGAAGCCTGGCTAGGGTAGGAAGCAGAGCAACCAAGCTGTGAGGTTGAGAGATTGGAGGGAGTGGTGCAGCTGACCCGATTGATGGGTCAAAAGATCTGGCACTGGGTCCAGATGCCAAGGCTGTTCCAAGAGGTAACGATGTAGGAACGGAAACCATATCTGTCGAGGCCAGTACGGAGCAATGAGGATCAAAGTGACTCTTAAGGCGGTAGCTTTCTGAATTAATTGAGTGATCAGTGGAAGGGGGGGGAAGGCATACAGAAGTCCCCGGGGCCAGTCGTGGACTAGAGCGTCTCTGGTGGGTTGGCCGGGTAGAGGGAAGAGGGTGAAGAAATCGGGACACTTGCTGTTCTGGGGAGTTGCAAAAAGATCGCAGCAAGGTCGACCCCATCTCTGAAAGATTTCTTCCAGCACTGATTGTTTGAGAAACCACTCGTGTGGCATGAGTATGGCCCTGCTTAACTTGTCCGCTATCATGTTGGACTTCCCTGGGATGTGAGTTGCTGTCAGAAACCACTGAGAAGAGATTGCCCACTGCCAAAGTCTGAGTGCCTCTCGACATAACGGATAGGACTTGGTTCCGCCCTGTTTGTTGATGTACCACACTACGGACATATTGTCCGTCTGAACTGCAACAGTCCCAGTGGGAAGACAGTCCTGAAGGGCCTGCAACGCTAAAAGTACTGCTCTCATCTCCAAGACATTTATGTGCAAGTGGCATTCGAAAGGTTGCCACGTGCCCTGGACCATCCTGCCCTGATAATGCCCCCCCCCCCACCTGATCAGGAAGGCGTCCGTCGTCAGCGTGGCGACCGGGGGGGAAGGAACTAGGGATCTGCCCTGAAGAATTTGAGGTGAGAACATCCACCAAGAAAGATGATTCTTGCACGATTGGGTTAGCAAAATGCTGTGAGACATTGGGAGCTGTTGGTAGGACCATTGAGAAAACAGCATCCACTGAAGGATCCGCATGTAAAAACGGGCTAGGGGAAGGAGTGTAATGGCAGCCGCCATGAGACCTAATATCTTCAAGACAAACCTGGCTTGGATTTTGTTGCACTGAAGAAGAATGTGAACATGTCTGCGGATATCTGACACCCTTTGCTCTGTTAGCTTTGCGGAAAGATGAATTGTGTCTAATGTGGCGCCTATGAAGGTAATAGACTGACTAGGCGACAAGGCAGATTTTTCGAAATTTATGGAGATGCCTAGAGCCTTGCAAGTATGAATGGTGCAGTCTCTGGATAGGAGAAGTTGACACCTGGTGGTGGCGGGAAGGAGCCAGTCATCTAGATATGAAAACACCTGGAATCCTTGTCGTCTCAGGTGAGCCATTACTACTGCCATGCATTTGGTGAACACTCGGGGGGCTGTAGTGAGACCAAAGGGCAGGGCTCTGAACTGGTACTGACTGGCTCCCAGCCGGAAGTGGAGGAACCTTCTGGAGCATCTGTGCATCTTGATATGATAGTACGCATCCTGAAGGTCTATTGAGCACATCCAATTGTCCTGACCCAAGAAGGGTAGAATGGACTGTAGCGTGACCATCCGGAATTTCGTTTTTCTTACGGACTTGTTTAGTCTGCTGAGATCCAATATTGGTCTCCAGTCCCCTGTCTTTTTTGGTACCAAAAAGAATTTGGAGTAGATTCCGGATCCTTGTTGGTCTGCTGGAACTGGCTGGATAGCTCTTTTTGACAGCAGCTTTGATATTTCTAGCACTGCCCGTTCCCTTAGACTGGGTGGAATGTCTGGAAGGGGCCCTTTTGGTTGATATGGGGTGTGGACAAAGGGAATTTTGTAACCCTCGGATATAATCGACCGTACCCATCTGTCTTGAGTGAGAGAAAGCCAGGCTTCTGGGTACAGTGATAATCTTCCCCTGACTGCCTCCGAAGGCGGACAGTCGGGCAGCTCCTCAGGGATGCTGAAAGGGTTTGTCAGAAAGATTCTCTCTGCTACCCTGATTCTGCGGACCCCCTCTGCCTCTAGGGTGGCGTCTATTGTTGTTCCCCCCTCTACCTCTAGAGGGGAACTGACCTCGTGCGTCAGGCGAGACTCCCTGTGGTTTGCGGAACCACATCTTTCCCCCCTTCTGACCCTTGGGATATGGTCTGGAAGGGGTGGAAAAACGGACTCCCACGGCAGAGAGAGTCTTGCCTTCCTGCTCGCACCTGGTCAAAGTATCCTTCACCTGAGGTCCAAACAAAGCTGAACCGTCAAAGGGGGAATTGGTGAAGGACGCCTTGAAAGGGTCTGCAAAGTTGCAAAGCCGCATCCAGGCATGACGTCGTAAAGCTATGCCTGTACCTGCGGCCCTACTCGCTCCATCAGCCGCATAGGAGATAAGCCGCATGCAGGAGTTGACTATCGAATTTAGGGTTGCCAACTGGGAGTTCATCTTGTCTCAAAACCCCTCAGCTGTTGGATCCTGTATAGCATCACCCATTTCTGTGAGCAAGTCTCTCTGAAGACGGGTGAAGTGGCACAAGTAGTTCAGCGACCGCATAGCAAAGGTTGCTGAGGAAAACATCCGCTTACCATACCTATCCATAGTCCTAGATTCCTTATTAGGAGGATGGACAGGTACTGAAGGATCAGCTAATTCCTTCTTAGTGGCTGCAGCCACCACCATGGCATCAACGGGGATGCCCTTAGATAAGAATTGTTTTTCCATAGGAGCTGTGATGAATTTAGATGGCCTCCATGGGGTAGGCTCCACCGTATCAGGAGCCGTCCACGCCTTCCTTGCCACCACCTCCATGAGGGGGTCGAAGGGAGGAGACACCCAGGAGGTGGAAGGGCAAGAACCAAACGCCTCAAGGTAAACCGACTCGTCCTCGGAAGGGTTGAGGGTGGACCAGTTCCCCCTCTGTTTAAGGATTTCAAGTATGTCAGAAAAGGAAACATCTTCAGAGGGGGACCGTGGGGACCCTTCCGACTCATCCAAGTCAGTATCCGATGTGATAGACTCAGGGGAGTCAATATGCTTTCTCTTGCATTTTTTCTTCCAAGGGAGTTCCCCTGCTGGATCAGGGGAGGCCTCGGAAGAGGAGGATATTCCCAATGGGGAAACCTGAGGCATTGGGTCTCTATGGTCTGGAACGAGAGGGTGGATACAGACTACCGCAGGCACTGTAGAGGGATGAGCTGAGGGAGCCGACCATGGGGCAGACACAGGGTCTAGCACGCTCCTCATGACCTCGAAGGTGCACCGATCAGGCCGGGCCGAAGATCCCTGCTCCGAAGAGACGAGGACTCCTCCCGGCACCGAGAGGGACGGCTCCGAGGCCGATGTCGGGGCGGAACTCACCAGCGCCGAAGCTCCGAGAGGGAGAACGGGGTCGGACAAGGGTCCGATGCCACTCGCCCCCTTGGAGCCGACGATGGTAGCTCGGCACCCAGATCCCTCCCAAGAGGAGATCGGAGCCGATGACGGAGCCGAAAAGTGGGGAATCGGCTCCGACGTGCCAACAGCCACAGCTCCCACAAGCTCCGGCTCCGAACTCAAGAGAGTCGGTGGAAGAACCGAAGATGGGATGGGTATAGCCACTGACTGTTGAGTAGGGCTATGTAGCATTTGGGCTAGTGCCTGAGACTTTAAAAGTCTACTAACCACCCTCTCTAAGTCATGGTCGGATAGCCTGGAGGACCGAGAGGAATGGGACCTGTGGCTCCGCTCCGACAGAAGTGAGGATCCTGGAGCTGAGTGAATGCAGCCAAGGGACGGGGACCTTGACCTCTTTCTAGTAGATGGCTCCGATACTACTATCGGAGCCATTGTAGTCATGGAACCCTCGGCTCCGGCCGGAGCCGAGATAACAGATTGAGTCTTAGAAACATCGGCTCCAGCCGGAGCCGATGTTGAAGCAGTTTTAGTGCCTCCGGTCGAAGGCTCTGAAGCTGGAGCCGATGGCCTGGAAGGCTTCGAAGGCTTCCCCGACGAAGACTAGGTTGCGGAGCCTTCAGGCTTTAATAAGCCTTGAAGTATTAATTTGCTCCTGTACTCCTGCAGGACTCTTGGACTGAATGCATGGCAGACAGAACAAAAGTCCTGCAGGTGCAGAGGTCCCAGACAATATACACAAGAAGTGTGACCGTCTGTCAGAGACATTTTCTGACAGCACGAGTCACACTTCTTGAAGCCTGAGACCTTGGTGTCTTTAGACATCTTAAATCAAAGTGCAAAACACAGACGCACACACAGATACACCCCTTTAACAAAAAACTAAGTCAATCACACAGACACAAGAAAAAACACTGACTGACTAAGGGAAAATAAGGGTTAGGCCCAAAGGCCTAACAAATTAACAGGACAAAAGAGGGAATAAAACGGGATAAAAGGGACCCGGATTAAACTAAAAGGGACAGAAGCGTAGGGGACAACAACAACTACACTATTTGAATAAAAACTGTAGGGGTTTTTAGAGAAATTTACCAAGTAAATTAAACTAACCTGCAGAGCCGGTAGAAAAAAGCACCTCGCAGCTAAAGCGGCAAACGAGATCTGGGTAGTTACCGCCTAGCATTGTGGGATATAGGGGAGCCTCGAGCCGGTAAAAATAACTCTCGAGCTTTAATATTGGCCGAGTCGGAGCGAACCCATCCAGCAAGAATGAAGGCGAGATTGAAAACTTAACATTATCAGTTATAGATTTATATCTACATATATATACTTATATCTCTATATATGTACATCTATATATATATATATATCTATATATATATATATATATATTTATATATATATATATATATATATATATATTTATATTTATATATATATATATATATATATATTTATATATATATATATATATATATACACACACACACACATACACACACACACAGATAGATATATAGAACGTATATATTTATATCTATATCATCTATCTCAATGGTTCCAAAACTTTGCAAGCTGGAGGACCCCTTTTATAAAATAATTATTTTGGCAGACCCCTATATTTTGTATTGTGTTTTAGACCGATATTAACAATTAATATAAATAAAGCAACACTTGAATTTTAAAAATTATTTTTATTTTTAAAGGATTACAAATTAAACAGACTCCAGCTTCTAAAACTGTCGATGAGCTAAACATGCACTTGAGTTAATTTTGAGAATGAGTAGTACATTAAGGCACTTCCAATTATCATTAAATGTCATACGTTTTCTTAAATATTTCCTATGTTGAAAACACATAATCAGGCACCACTGCCAATGACCAAATTCCAGTCACCTGGGCTGTAGTGAAAGCTATAGCAACAGTTCCTGCTATTATAAATATAAATTTCAACAGGACAATAAAAGTAAGAAACATCAAATTGCTAATTCATCTTCTTTCAACCTAATCCTAAACTCACATGTTTAAGCTTAGTTATGAATTAAAAAACTAACTAACAAACCACCAGCCTTTGGTCTGTTTTCAAATTATAGGCCCCTTGCACACATTTTTAGGACCATGCAAAAGATTGTTGCTTCACCTCCTGACTGCATTAAATTATATCCCTTGTATAATACAGTTCCACTTGTTAAGAGTGTGTTTTAAATTTATATTTTGGAACAATTTTTTTACAGTAAACAATGAAACAAAACATATGAACCAATAATGACAAAACTGCCCAATTCAGAATATTTCAACCATAAAAGGCCACTTAAAATTCTGTTATTACAATCCACCAATAACAGTTAATATGCACAATCTCTGCAGAAGTAAAAGTTATCTGAATAATTCCACATTAAAGAGATCTGCATTTAATGAAAAGGTTTCTGCTAGCAAACAACTTTATATTTCAGTGTTTCATCTACAAATTCAGTGCCTGCTGCCCTTGAAGAGTCTTATACCCCCCCACACACACACACATTTTTTACACATCCAAATTTGCTTATATAGGTAACATACTAAACCCATGAGGGCCACCTCTCAACCTCTCAGCGCAAGACATCTGGACAAAGCCTGTTATAATTGGGGGGCAAAGGCCCAAAACCAGGGACACATTTTAAATACTGCTCTTATAAACTTAGAAAATTGACAGAACAACAAGTTTTGCATTTGTATGAATTTTCAGAACTTAGGATATGAAATCTAAAGCTCAAATGTCTGCCATTATTTTCGGACTTCAGTCCCCAATGATTTGCCACGGTTGCCAAAAAAAACACAATTTTATGTGAGATAGAAAAATATGAGACATAAATCTGGACACTCTGTGAAAATCTGCTTTGTATTTATTTAAGCTTTACTTAACAAAAAAAAAAAAAAAAATACCTTCAGGGTCTTTGAACACTCGCTCCTGATTTGCTGGAACAAGATCTTCAGGATCAGCTCTGCCGTACCGGCTTTGCTATACTAGGGAGAGGTATGCATCCCTGCTAAATCTACTAATGTAACATGGAAGGAACAGAATACTTTGTTTAAATTTCCCTCCAAGTTCCAACTGCCTAATAGAAAACACTGTGCAAGCAAGCAGCTATTCAGCCTCAGCCGCAAACCCGGAGCAGTTTAGCTGCAAATGCAGAAAGTAAGCTGCTCAGCTGCAAACATGGAAGTCTCTTTGTTTTCTATTTTTTTTTACTGAGGGTGAGCTGCGGAGCCGTAGATGAAAATTAATTCTTCTTTCTCTCTCTCTTTTTTTTTTTTTTGCAGAAGTGGATGCGTGGACCCCTAGAAATTAGACCAGAGTTTCAGAATCAGTGATCTATCTATATATAAATATATATATATATATACACACAAACACACACACACACACACACATGCATACAAACATAACTAGCTACATATATATCTATATATAGATATAGCTATGTATAAACGTGTATATCTACCTACACACACACACACACACACACACACACACACACACACACACACACACACTACAGCAATGTGTATCCAACCCAATAGAAATCACCTGAAAAGCTGTTGGTAAAAGTAAGCCTTGCAGTCACAGTGATCAGAGGTGTTTGCCTCTCACTGAAAGGGATTTTGAAGTCAGTAGTAGAAACCATTGGTGAACCCTAACTGCAGAAAGCCATGGATGTGTTAGAATTACATGTACTCCTATGAATTTATTGAAGAAGTAGCAGTAACTTATTTAAATTTACTGACTGTTAAAATGTTTGTCATTTTACTTTTACTGTTTACTTCTCCTTCTAACAGCAATTTTAAAATCAGTTTTAAATCTGATATTTGTTATCTTACAGTAAAAGTAAATGACAACAATTTTAGCAGTCAGTAGGTTTAAAGGGCACTCTCAAATAATTTATATAAATGGACTTTTCAGAGTGACCCAAAAAGTACTGATAAATTGGTTGTACTAAGTGACGTGTCACTAGATAATTAAGTACTGTTTAAAACTGAGAAACCTAAGCCTATAACTAAGAATTTGCATATATTTATATATATATATATATATATATATATATATATATATATATATATATATACACACATATACACATAAAGATGCACAATACTATCAGCAACTGAAACAGTATGTTTTATATGTTAGAAGGAAAGGCACATTGCTAAACAAAGTTTTATTTGTAAAAGGAATGCTGCGCATATCAAAATGTGATTTCTAACCAACATGCTGATAATGAGAATGTGCTAACAGAATGTGGTAAAGTAACTGCGCTAGGACAGTAAAATCTACCTAGTTAGCCAAATGTACAGATTTGGTGGATGAGAAGGAACTGAAGGAGGTACTAGATTATGAAAGCACTGTCACTCTAATTAACACATCAAATGTCTTTGATAATAAATTATAGAGGGAAGTGGAAACACCTTGTCTTTATGAAGACAAAAATGGGTCCTATAACATAATAAAATAATCCTATAACATGCAGAAATCCTAACTCTGTCCTTTGTCCTAAAGCAGTGGTACCTAATTTAACACATGATGGCATAATTTGCTAACATTTCTCTCAGTCCAAGGCATTGTAGAAATAATGGGAAAGGAAACCACAATCAAATACTTTATATCCTGAATATGCCCCTCAGAAGCGTAGCTGGCTCGCCTAGTGTCTTGTGCTGGTTCCACAAACTAGCACTTCTCCCCCTCAGCTCTTCAAGTGAAGAGCAAAATGGACTTTGCAAACCTTGCAGGATGCTCCTTTGAGAACAGTAACCCTTCCATACCCTCTCCACCAGCTTTAAAAGTGAAGAGTTGGTGGCCAGATGCATGACATGCCTGCCTGCCCCAGCCATTCAGGTCCCATTTCTTCACCCTGTCCCAGATCCTCATTCCTCACACTGTTGTCAAAAAAATAATTTCTTCTTGTAAACTTTAGCAAACTGCTTGCTAGAAATGTTGCAAACAATTGCTACAGTTTATACCCTGCCTGCACAGAGCTTTATAGTGCTCAAGTTTAAGTTAAAAAAGAGTTTCTCATTTAAACTGTAACAAACTACTTATGACAAATGCAGCAAGCAGTTACTGCAGTTTATATCCTGCACAGATCACTACAGCTCTCAGGTTTTAGTTAAAAAAATAATTTTTACTTTTAAACTGTAACAAACTGCTTGCTACAATGTAGCAAGCATTTGCAACAGTTAGGTCACACAGTGAGCACTACAGCAGTCAGGTTTGACCGCAAATGTAATACCGGCTTTTAAAAAGTTGGCATTGCACTAAAGAGCGATTGGAACAATGGGTGGCTGATCACACACCATAATACTTTGTGCCTGGGGCAGTTGCCCCTCTTGCTCCATCATACCCTAGCAAATAGGGGGGGGCAGCAGTTAGACACCCTGTTAAAATACACAGCCCTAATGCAGAGAAAGGGATATGTATATAAACTCCAAAAGGCTTTTGCTGGAAGTGACTATGGAGTAATTATAATTAGGAATGAGTGGCATGAGGGTGTCTCCACCCTACAAAAAAACTGAGATTCACTGAAAATTGTTTTCAGCAAGTTATTTTCAAAGCTTTTCCACTTGCTCTTTCTGCAAATCAATATAAATCTGGCCAGCCACCTCTAAGAGTCATGGACCTTTTTCAGGAGAAGCCCAACCAAGTCTGAAAATGCTGTGTGCTTAAAATATCATCTACCTACCACTAATCAGTAATACACTAAGTCGATTTAGTTATTCTGTTTGTGTGTGTGTGTGTATGTGTGTGTGTGTGCGTGTTTCTGAGTACTTTCTTGGCAACCTTTGAGGCCAGTCTGGATGACAGATTAAATGATCAAAAATTTTCACATAGAATATGTGCACAAAATCTACTTAATGGAAGTCACTATTAATCATCTATAAGTACTAGGTCACATGGCTGAGACAGTCGATAGTCTCCATGGCCATTGGTTTAAGCAGAACCTATGAACCTATAACAAATGCAAAACAAACACACACACACACACACACACACACACACACACACACACACACACACAAAAGCAGACGTGCTTTTTACATTTATATAATATAAACAAGACTTAAAATATTTAACACACAAAATTTCACACAGACCCTCTCAAAAAAATAAATAAATACTGCCTGCCTAAATCAACTCCCCATCCCCCAAACAAACTTAATTCTAATTAGAATGAAATAGTTTAAAAAAGATAAAAATAAAACAAACTGCTTAACTATAACTAAGCAGTCAGAAAAAAACATTACCGGCAACATGAATCATATTCTACTTATTTTAACTACTTGAAAATAAACTAAAAAAACTAAATCATACAACTAAGAAACCCTAATATAACCCTCAGTATTCTAATAATATGCATCAGCTGAACAAAAATATTCAGTTTTATCTCCTAATAAAACCATCAGTAGTGTACTAAAATTCATGAAATAAAAAATGAATTCACATTTATCTCAGAACTACAACAACATGACCTTCACAAGATATTCCAGTCATGAAAACACACACAAGTGATCTAAATATCTGTTCAGTAAATATTTAAGCAAACAATGTAATCCAACAAAGTTTTTTCTCCCCAGGTTCTTTTTGTCCCTATACTTACCAACCAACCAACAAGACTCCCCAAACCTGAACTGAGCCTTTTTATTCCTTCAAGGTGTGGGGGTCATTCCCAGAGCCACTAAGGCAGCCAAGAAGTTTGCCTGTGCCCTTGCCAGCATTCAGACAGCAAGGGCATGTCTTCAAATGTTAACCCCTTCCCCTCAGTGGGAGAACATGCAACCTGCATCAGCACAGGTACCACTGCGTCTTCCCTGTGCAAGTGCACACTACCTTACACTTGCTCAATGAAGGCTACCACCAAGTGGGGGCTTGGTGCACCATACATCCACCCCCAGGCCACATATTCCTCCCTATATTCTGAAGGCTTGCAGCTGCATGGCTCTGCCTCCTTCCCCTTCAGAATGCCCATCCCTGCTCAATCAAGCACTGAAGCACTGAAGCTGCTAGTCAAATCCAGGTTTCCTGCATCATAGTCAGGGCTTTATCCCTTTATGTCACTGGATCTGGGATGTAGCCCAGTGAAGTCAACAGGGAAGACAACTCAACAGAAACGCAAACAAAAACTGTATAAATGGAATGTGGGGGGGGGGGCCCAATTTTTGTTATGTGTGAAACATCTTGTGTTGTATGATTATGGAACACAATTTTTGAGCTATGGCTTCACCAGTCATCAAAAAACGTATTCCCTAAACTTACTTCACAAGATACTTCATGGGTCACACCCAGCAGACCTTCCCATATTCCTTTTTTTGTGTGTGTGTGTGTGTGTGTGTGTGTGTGTGTGTGTGTGTGTGTACGCACACATATTTTTACAGATCCAAAGTTGTTTATATAGGTAACATACTGAACCCATGAGGTCCTATTCTGTCATAGCTAGGATCCAAGGGGACATAAATGACTAAATACATTGTCAGTCCCAGACAACAAATAAGATCTCTTTCAGGTAAATCCTTTTTTAATACCTTTAAATACTGCTCAAAATAATGCTTTGAGTTTTTCAGCATATAAGTTTCACTAGACAGAAGTGAATGTTAATTATTACCCTAAATCAGAAAGTAAATTATATCTACTTTTTTTTCTTTTCTTGCTGTAATAAGACCATAAGATCCATGTTTTTTACCCATATGCCAGATAAACGTATTACCTACAAACAATGACGTGCATATTTTGTTTTGAAAACCATTATACACAATTTAGTTTAAAAATCACATTGTGTAGTGCCAGATCATTATATCCATGACAACACAGATTAACAATTAGAAATGCAAAAGTAAAAAGAAGCAATATCATTGTGTAAACTATGTACCCCTCCTCCCATGTAACCTTATATTTTGGGAGGACAGACAGCAAACAATGTAAAGAGGAAGCAATGTCACGTAACACCTAAAGGTGCTATTGAACAGAATATGGAAAAGGCAGGTAAAAGCTAAACATCACTGAATCCAAACTATCGTACTGAGCCTTAGAACACTAAAAAATGGTCAGACTAATTTCTTCTCACAGCAATAGTTATCCTAGCTGCTGACTGGAAGAAAAGCAAGATATAGTGTAAATCTTTTCTGTCTCAGATGACTATAATGAGTTATGACCTATGAAACAAAATACAGGATTGAAACCACAAAGTAAATCTATTGAGTTGTGAATATGAAAGCATTTAATGGATAAGAATTATACACTGATGACTAGAAACACTCAGAGAGAGTATACATTGCAGTCAACTGTACTAGACAGTGACTCGATGCATAAAGTCACATTAAATTTTATGTGGTTTTCAGAACTCAGTGAACAAGGACAAATCATTTTTAATGGCACTGTGCTAACTACTTCTACACAGGCTTTGGCATAAGTTATAACTCTTATGTTGCAGGTATCTTCTAGATCTTGTACACCATTGTAAAGTAAAGCAAACAATTAGTGGAATCATGTCGCCTATATTCTTCTCTTTAAAACGCAAACAAATTTGACGGAAAACTTAATCCCAGGGAAAACGTACACTTAACCAATTTTAAACTGGAAGTTTGTAGCCCAAGTATTTTAGAAAACTGGGTATGTATATGTATGTGTTTAACAACTCTTGGACTCTGCAAACATAATACAGGCATATCTTAAAGAAATTCCTTAGAGGAAACTACACAAATGCTTGTCAACATGGCTTGTAAAAAATTTGTAAAGCAACTGTTAACAAATTGCTTTTACATTTTAATATTTTTGCTAGTGCTCAGTACCTTGCCTGATGTCACAATACAAATCAATCATTAACTATTTTATATCTCTATAGAAAGCTGGAAAAAAAGAAGTTATGTACTTACCATAATGTTCCATGTGAGTTGTTCATCTCGCCTTCATTCTTTACTGATGGGTGATACGGCCAATTGCAAAGCTCGAGGTATTCAAATAGCTCGAGGCCAAGTCCCTATCCCATGATGCACCTGTGAATTACCTCAGATCTTGTTTGCTGCGTATACTAATACCATGTCATTCTACATTCCTAAAGAAAAGGAAGAGAAGTTGTGAGTAGCCAGGGTGGAACCAGCATCTCAGTCATCTATCAGCCCAGGAGGGGGTAGGAGGGAGGGACATAAGAATGAATGCGAGATGAACAATTCACATGGAACGTTATGGTAAGTACATAACTTCTTTATGTGAAGTTGTTCAATCTCGCCGTTCATTCTTTACTGATGGGTAGCGTCCCAAGCACCATCAATCTAGGGTGGCTCACGGGAGTATATTTCTCAGGACCGTGGATCCAAAGGAGGCCCTGTCCCTGGAGGTCTTGTCAACTTTGTAATGAGTGACAAAAGTATGAGGTTTTGACCAAATGTACAAATATTATCAATAGGAAGTCTGGCAGAAAAGGCAGATGATGTAGAAACTGCTCTGGTTAAGTGAGCTTCAATCTTGTATTGCAAAGGTATACTGGCAGCTGAATAGGCAAAGGTGATACAATCAGATAACCATTTAGACAGAGTAGTTTTAGCCACTGGTCTCCCTTTCCAGGAATCTGAAAATGAAACAAAAAGCTGGTCTGATTTCCTAAAATCTTTTGTTCTATCCAAATAGAATCTGAGCTATCTGTGAACATCTAGTTTGTGCAGCATATACTTTAAATTGTTAGAATGATTGGGGAAGAAAACTGGCAAATCAATAACTTGGTTGAGATAGGTTTCAGTGCAAACTCTGGACAAGAATGAGGGATTTGTTCTAAGTGATACTCTGTCAGAGTGAAATATCAAATAGGGAGGCTTGATGGATAAAGCCTGAAGCTCCGACACTCTACAGGCAGAAGTAATAGCTACCAGAAAGATGGTCTTCCAAGACAAAAATTTGAGATAACAAGAAGAAGCTGGCTTAAATGGCGGGATAATTATACGTAAAAGCATAAAATTTAGATTCCATGGAGAATAGGGAGACTTCACAGGAGGTCTCATATGAAATGTCCCTTTGAGAAATGCTTTGGATAACTTGTGAGACATGATATTCAAACCTTCATATCCAAGATGAAAATTAGAAATAGCAGCCAATTGCACCCAAACTGTTGCTGCTGCAGCTCCTTCAATGAAAATCATAGTCAAGAATTCTAAAATGGAAGCTATAGGGGCTTGGTAAGAATTGATATTATTTTTGAGGCCCATATAGAAATTTCTTCCATTTGCTAAGATACAGCTTTCTGGTAAAAGATTTGTGAGAGGACAAAAGGATCTGTTTTGTCTCAATGGAAAGGTTATGTAACCTGGCTATGATGGGAACTGCAGCAGCCAAGCTGTCAGCTTCAGGGACTGCAGAGAAGGATGAGTCCCCCGATGGGTGTGTCAGAAAGTCTGGAACTGGGTCCAGAATCCAAGGATCCTCCAAAAGATGAGGTCGAAGGAAGGGGAACCTAATCTGACAAGGCCAATGAGGGGCTATAAGAATGATGGTCCTTCTCAGGGATTTTGCTTTTTGTAGAACCTTGGGTATCAACGGGATTGGTGGAAATGCACAGATGAGACCTGGAGCCCAGTCGTGCACAACAGTGACCCTTGGGTCTTCTGCCAGAGGGGGAATCAGGGCAACATAGCTTCTGCATTTCATGTTCACATGACTGGCAAAAAGTTCGCAGCAAGGCTGGCTCCACCTACGGAATATCCTGCCTGCAACTTCTTTCTTGAGGGACCACTCGTGGGGCAACAAGATTGCCCTGCTCAATTTTGTCTGCTATCACGTTGGATCTCCCCGGGATGTGCGTTGCCAACAGAAAGCGCTGGGTGGAAACAGCCCTCTGCCAAACTCTCGGCAAAGGGGGTAAGACTTGGTTCCTCCTTGTTTTTTCAAGTACCAGACCACCGACATGTTGTCTGTCTGAATTGCAATCGTACCAAGAGGGAGAGAGTCCTGAAAGTACTGCAATGCCAAAAGTACTGCTCTCATCTCCAGGACACTGATAAGCAGATATGTCTCTTGATCGGTCCATGTGCCTTGGGCAGTCTTTCCCTGAAAATGCCCCCCACACCCTATCAGGGAAGCATCCGTGGTCACTGTGGCCATTGGAAGGGGTAGCAGAAATGGGCGTCCTATCTTGACATGAAGTGAAGTTAACCACCACTGAAGGTCCTTCTTGCAAGAATTTGTGATCATTATGGCATGATTCATCGGGAGCTCTTGGTAAGATCACTGGGTAAACAATAGCCATGGAAGTATTCTCATGTGCATACGAGCAAGTGGTATGGCTAGAACTGCTGCTGCCATCATGCCTAATACTTTCAGAACTTCCGATGCTGGTGCTTTATCCTTTGATATCCGGATGTTGACATGTTGACGAAGAAGAGAGACTCTTTCTATTGGAAGCCTTAGAGTGGTGGTAGTGGTGGCCAATTCTGACCCTATAAAAATTATATGCTGCGATGGCAACAAGGCAGATTTTTCTGAGTTGACTGTAATGCCCAAATGATTGCTGAGTGACAGAATGGACTCCCTGGCCTGAATGAGTTGATGCCTGGTGGTGGCGGTAAGGATCCAATTGTCTAAATCCTAGATGCCTCAGGTGAGCTGTGACCACTGTCATGCATTTGGTGAACACTCTGGGGGCTGTAGTGAGACCAAAGGGCAGGGCTCAAAACTGATAGTGACTGGCTCCCAGCCGGAAGCGCAGGTGATCCCTAGATGGTCTGGCCATTTTTATGTGGTAGTACGCATCCTTGAGATATATCGAGCACATCCAAATGTCTTTACCTAAAAAGGGAAGTATAGACTGAAGCATGAGCATCCGAAACTTCTCTTTCTTTACGTATTGGTTCAGTCTGCTGAGGTCCAATATGGGTCTCCAGTCCCCTGTCTTCTTTGGAACCAAAAAAATCTTGAGTAAGTTCCAGATCCTGTCTGGTCTGCTGGGACTGGCTGGATGACTCTTTTTCTTAGCAACGTTTGAACCTCTACTGTTGCTTGATCCCTGTAACTGGGTGGAACATCCGGGATTCGTCTTATGACTGGAGGGGGTGTGGCGAATGGTATGAAGTATCCTCTGGAAATGATACTTTGTACCCAGCTGTCTTTTGTTATACTGAGCCAGGCGCCTGGGTACAAAGATAAGCGACCCCCAACTGCCTCCAGAGCAGGACAGTCAGGCCTCCTCTCAGGAATGCTGGTAGGGTATCCCAGAGAAGTGATCTCTGTCACCCTGGTGTTGTGGACACCCTCTGCCGCGAGGGCAGTATCTTCCATTATTACCCTCTCCTCTGCCCCTGGAGGGGGATTCACCACGTGTGTCCTGAAAGGCTCATCAGGCTTTCGGAACCACATTTTTCCTCCCCTTTGACCTTTAGAGTATGGTTGGGTGGGGTGGAAAAACAGACCCTGACAGCAGACAGAGTCCTTCCATCCTGTTCACACCTGGTTAAGGTTTCCTTCACTTTAGGCCTGAAAAGGGATGAGCCATCAAAGAGAGTGTTCACAAATGAATACTTGAAAGGTTCCGCGAAGGAACACAAGGGCATCCAGGAATGTCTCCTAAGAGCAATTCCTGTACCCGCTGCCCTACTCATTCCATCAGCTGTATAAGATATGAGGCGCATGGACAAGTTAATGATAGAATTTAGGGTAGAAAGCTGGCCAGTAACTTTGCTGGAAGCTGCCGCAGCTACTGTACCCTGAAGAGTATCTCCCAACTCCTTAAGAAGATCTCTTTGCAACCTAGTAAAATGGGTTAAGTAGTTCAGCGAATGGAGATCAAAGGTTGCTAAACTGAACATGTGCTTCCCATATCTATCCATAATCCTGGAGTCTCTGTTAGGAGGTGGATAGACGAGGAAGTCTCAGACATTTCCTTCTTGGTGGCCGCCACTACCACCATGGCATCAACCGGAGCACCTTTAGTTAAAAATGTTTTGTCAACTGGGGCTGAAATAAATTTATTAGGTCTCCTGGGGACAGACTCCATAGAATCCAGAGACTCCCATGCCCTTTGTGAGACCAGCTGCATCAGCTCATCGAAGGACAGAGTCACCCAAGAGGTTGAGGGCTGAGACCCGAAAGCCTTCAGGAGAACTGACTCATCCTCAGTAGGGCTTTTGGACTGCCAGTCACCCCTCTGTGTAAGGATCTCAAGTATCTCTGCGAATAAGATATCCTCAGAGAGGGACCGCGGGGACCCTTCTGACTCATCTAAGTCTGTATCTGATGTAAGGGACTCCTGCGGGGAGTCTAGGTGCTTCCTCTTACACAATCTCTTCCTGGGAACCTCATTAGTGGGGGCCTCTGGTGAGGTCTCAAAAGAGCAAGGGCCACCCCATTGGGGCTTCCTGAGGCTCTGGGTCTCTATGCTTGGTCAGGACATGTGATGCAGAAACAGACAAAGGCAATTTGGGGGAGGAGGAGGGCAGACCAGAGGTCGATGATGTCCTGGGAGACATGACTCTCCTCATGGCATCGAAAGCACCTCTGCTCTGATGTGTGGGAACCGACGGATCCAAGGAAACCGTCGACACCCCCGGCACCGGGACAGTGAGCTCTGAGCCCGAGGTGGGAGCCAAGCTCATCCGAGCTGAGGCCCTGAGAGGCAAATTCAGAACTGTCAAGTCGGTTCGACTGTCCTCCTTGGACCCGACCAGAGTGTGTCGGCTCCTAGAATCTCTGATTGGCACTGAGGATATCAGAGTACACGGAGCCGAAGACACTGGAGCAGGCGTCAGCTCCGAGAGTTCCACTAACATCAGGTCTGCCTCCTCCGGCTCTGAAGGACCAGCATGGCTCGGAGAAGGAATAGTAATAGTCGGTGTAATGGTCTTTGGCTCCAAAGCTATTTGGGTCGAAGCCGATAACATTTTGGCTAATGCCGGTGCCGACAACAGCTTCTGTACCACATGATCCAAGTCCAGATCCGACAGGCTGATAGATGATTGAGACAATCTTACCGAAGGTGGTACTGACTGGAGAATAAGACTCTTCGGAGCTTCAGAGACCAGTTCCAAGACAGGGGACCAGCTCCTAAAGGAACAGACTGTCGGCTCCGAAGTCAGTGGAGCCAAAGTCGATGACTTCTTCGAATTTTTTGAGTCCGAAGTCTTGGAAGACTTTGAAGACTAACTTGAACCATCCTGGTCACGCAAAGCTTCCTGAAAGGAAGGCTTCAACAAGCCTCTATCGATTAGTTTCCTCTTCCTTTCCTGCAGGACCCTAGAGGAGAAGGAATGACAAATGGCACAATTGTCTTGCAAATGCAGAGCCCCTAGACATTAAAAACACTGATGATGTGACTGTCTGTAACTGACATTTTCTGGCCACACTTAAGGCACTTTTTGAACCCAGATTTGGGGTGCTTGTCTTGATCTGCCATAATAAAGTTGGAGATATTTACTGCCACACAAAAAACAACAGTAAATTTTCTCCAAATAGTACAGATAGCAGGTAAGCTTTAATAAAAACAGGCTAAAACACACACACACACACACACACACACACACACACACACACACACACACACACACACACACACTATGTGAAGTCACACAAAGCAGCCTATGCCAACAAGATAGCTGCTGAGAATAACAATGTTATCTAAATAAGTAGAGCACACTGTAAATTAGACAGTAACAAAGACTAAGCCTTATAAATACAAAAAGGCTAGACAGACCACACCACTATCTAAGAAATGTGACAAAAGGTCACAAATAGTACAGCAAGCTGAGAGAAGGAAAGGCAATAAGCGTATCTATATAAACACAGGTTTACTGAACTAAGCCTTACATAAAAAACTCGAAGGCTAGACAGACCACACCTATAAGAACTACAACTAACTAGGCCAAAAAAAGGCCAACCAGAAATATCTGAAAAATAGTAAAAAAGAAAGGAATAGCACACAAAAAGCTATAAGAGCTTTATAGGCAAACCTAGCTATACTAACTATCAAAAACTTTTATAGAATTTTTAATGAAAAAAATTTTCTTATCTGGCCCGAGCTAATTCAGAACCTCCGATCTGTTGCAACGGCAAACTAGATCTGAGGTAATTCACAGGTACATCATGAGATAAGGACTTGGCCTCAAGCTATTTGAAGACCTCGAGCTTTGCAAATGGCCGTATCGGAACCGAGGGATCGGCTCCGAACCCATCAGTAAAGAATGAACGGTGAGATTGAACAACTTCACATCATCTGGTTTACCGAAGCCTGAGTATCATTTGTTTTAGTAATTCCTTCAGTCTGCTAGAATTAATAAACTCACTAATGAGCACAATAGAAAAGAAAGGGTAATCTGGTATCAAAATACTGACTTAATTATCCTTCTCAGATTTTAAACAATATCTGCTGCTTCTACTAGTTAAAATGTTATTGTTACTCTTTGATTTTCTTGCGAGGTGTCATACTCCAAAATGAACATTTACCACAGTCAAAGGAACTCATGTGTTATTAATTAACTAAAAAGAAATCTGTGTAATAAGACCGATGAGAAAAGGTAAAGCAGTGGTCTCAGCTTATCAAGCTCAACTCATCAGGGACTCAACCCAATGAAACATTCTAAAATAAGTGTTTTTGGAAGGAGTAGCACCCTTGCACCCTCCAAATGGGAGCCATGCCCCACCCTCAGACTTGCGTAAACCATCTCCTGCCTGCATCACACAAACAGTGAAGAAAGGCAAAATTCTGAAAAAAGGAATCACTGCCTACGCATACTTAGAAACTGCAATGGTAGTGATTTCCTATGAAAAACAGTGATTGGGGAGTTTAACATTGGGAGAGTAACTCAACCACAAGGAATCTTGTTCACTTTAAACACAAAAACGTATATGGAAACTCAAGAAAGTCTAGGGAGATTAAAAAGGTTCTACAAATAGAGACTTGGACAGATTATTACAGTCAGCTGTACTACAGAAAACCAGGGGGCAAATCCAAAATTGTTTCAAGTAGAAATGCCAGGCAAATAACAAGTTATAAATTGTACATGCATGTTTACAATTTACAACACTTACTTACTTACTTACACTTGCAAGTATTGCTCCTTTTTAATTATGCATGGGATGCAGGTGTCAATACATCATAATTAGATATGTTTCTCCCCATTCCCACAGCAGACCATAAGCTGCCACCAGCTCCTCTCCTCATTCAACTGGTCTACTGGCCCCACCTTTGCCTCCCCTGGCATCAACTCTGGGGCTTGTGAGGTAATCAAAGCACTGTACTGCTGCTAGGGAGTGTGCCCTAACTCCCACCAACCTTTAGCAGCCTTGCAAGCTCCATAATTCTTGCCTTCTGGAGGTGCATGCATACTTCCACACATGAGCAACCTCCTAACTAAGAGACATAAGTCTTATGCAGCACAGAGCCCAACAGGCTCATAACTCATTGCTTTACTGCAGCAAGCCTAGGCTACCTCCCTCCTCCCAGAATGGATGATCTAATGTCGGCCGCTCACTCCCATCCACCACATGTGGACCCTCCAGCACCAATGCCACTAATCAAACACAGGTTGTCTGGGAAGCAGTAACAGCTTTATCTCTCTGTGCCATGAAGCCATTCAATGCGCCTTCTTTTCTTAGAAGAAACACAGACATAATAAGAGTGCAGTGCAACAATAGTTAGTGTACGATTACTAGTCTGCTTCAGAAATACACAATATGTTTTAGATAACCACATCAGAAATTAAGAAAATAATGTACCCTTCTGAAAAAGACAAATGGTAACAGATAAGCAAAAAAGAACACACGCACATGCAGTCTATGCTTGTGTCACCTCAGTACTTAACAGTAAAAAGTTGCAGATATAAGATAATACAACAAAAGTAAAAACACCTGATGTGCTATTAAAAGCACGACATACCTGAAAACAATGAAGATGCTAATCACAGTACAAATACCAAATTTATAAACAGTCAGCTAAAAACTTGGTATCATTAGCAGTTATATTTAAATAGTTTTGAAAATGTAAAATTCCGTTGTATGAAGTCACCCCATTTATGGTACCAGCATTCAGAAAATACTTAATTTGGAATCTGCTTATAGAACTACGTCTTCCATTGTCTGGAGACTTTATACATGGAAATTTTTACATAGATCTTTTTATACACCTTTGATGATGAATAAAATAAATAATAAAGATAATCTATGTAAGAGATGTAATGTAGAAATTGATGCTGACTGGGCTCATATGTTTTATGACTGTATAAAATTGAAAGAATACTGGAAGTCAATTAATGAATTTTTGCAGGCTCTTTTTACAGATAATTTCATTATTTCTAAATCTCTTATATTATTCAACACACCTGTACCTCAAAGTGTTAAAAAGGTTAAGCTTCCCTTGTTATGGTCTATTCTAGCAGTGGCTAGGAAAATAATAACTAGAAATTGGATTTCAGATACATCTCCTTCGTTTAATGAATTTAAAAATGTTATGAATATAGTGTGCCATATGGAAATAAACACAATTAGGACTAGAACAAATAGAAAAACATCTTATTTTATTGTATGGGATAATTTACAAAATTTGTTAAAAAAATTTTAATTTCAATAGCATGGTATTTTAGTTTAATTAATTGATCTGATTGTAGTGGATGTCTTTGTAAATACTTTAGTTGTTTTGTTGAATATAATAATAATACCTATTTTTAATTACTTGTATAAAATTGTTATGATATTTCTCTTATATGTTAAAACAATAAACCTGTTTTGAAAAAAAAGAACACACAACTGAGCAAACAGAAATCTAAAAAAAAAAAAGAAAATACTTAATTGACTCTTTAAGAACATTAGCAGTTCTCAAAGCACTTAACATGCAATTTTATTTGTTGATATCTTGGGGTGCTTCATGAAGTTGGCTGTTCTCACCACTTGGTCTGTTGAAAAAGTTGATTTTTCTTTCCTTTTGGTATTTCACTCTACATAAAGTTTCCCAAAATATATTTTTTCACAAAATGTTTAGTAAAGTGGTTTTCAGTTGATTAAATTTTAAGTTAGGTAAAATGTTGACAAGTCAAGAAAATATGGAAGAAATTGCTGTTGGTGGGGTTGATCAGACATAGATTTGACCAAACAGGATGCCTGTGAGAAAAAGACTATCTAGGAAGGTAGGTTAAAGATAAGTGAATTGCTGCTGAAGTTATTCTAAAATTAGATGAGAATTTTAGAGAATAAGCTAATGACATAAGCCAAGTAGCTGGCTTAAAATGAAGATAAGGACTTTGAATCACACCATGAGCAATATGACACCACAATACCTGGGAAAATGAGAAGTAAAAAAATTAAAGATAAAGCATCTGAAGCCTATAGTCAGATGGTTTATAATGAACAGTAGCTCACATATATGAAAGATAAAACATACTGGAGAAAACTGCATGTGACTGGGGTGCCAGAGGGGGATTTCTTAATAAATAAAAATAGAACACAGGACAGGGTTTTCAAAGGACACTGTGGGCTATCAGAAAGTATCCTAGATGACACTGATGTTGGATGAAAGAGGATATGAAAACCTCAGGTGATTTTATATCAGTTTGTAACATTGTATAAGGAAAAACAGGTACTTTGGCAGATTTAACATTTTGGTCATATTGATCATGACTTTCCTGAAAAAGCTTTGAGGAAAAGGTCTCACCATTTGTTTAAAGACATTTCATTCTTTAAACAATTTGGGAATCACTGGGGAGGATACCAAAAGTCAGCTAACTGTTTCTTCCCTGAATGGACAAATTAGTGACAAGATTGTTCATCTAAGATTTCACAAACCTAGAAATTCCCTTATAGGTTCACAGGGTTTGTACTAAGCTGTTGATTTAGATACATCATTTGTATTCTTTCTGTATGAGCAATTCCCAGTTAATTTCTTCCTCTTTCCATGAGGGATTGAGGAGTCAGGTCTGGGGTATATTTACATATTCCCATCCGATCATTCAGGTTGTATATGAAGAGAGTTAAGGAGCTACTTTGCTTAATAACCAGGGAAAGTTCCTATTTTCAGGCCTGATTTATCCCTGCACAAGATGCCCCTATTTTTGGAGGTAGATCCCTATTTTCAGGCTTGATTTATCCCTTCGCAAAGTTTTATGAATCCTGCTCATCACGTGATGTTATAATTGGTCTAGTACACAAAAAACCAAAGGACATAAACAACATACTAGTGGCAGCAATCATTTAAAAAATGACACAGATCTTGAATGTTTTTTTCTGAAGCAAAATTAAATGAACTTGTGTGGTACAATTTTGCAATACAGTTCATTAGACTCTACAGATTTTACACTGTCTCTTTGATAACGTACTTTTAATTTTTCCATCACTTTTGTCACTCTGATTTTAAATGTTTTTCGAGTTAGTATCTCACATTCTTACTAGAAATAGAAAAAGTTAGGTGGTATTTGATATTCAAACTTTATGCTAATTAGATGTCCAGATTTTAGCAGATGCACCTATTTTTCAAGAGCCTTTGTTCCTATTCTCAATGTCTGAAGGTTGAGAGAGATGAATAAAACATGTAAGTTAACCTTTCCAGCAGTGTTTAAGTGGCATTCAGTTCTTATGAATGCTCAGTCAGTAATGGACTGGATTAGAGGCTTGCTAAGGAACTCTGTCTCTGTTAGGGAAGAACAGACTATTCAAGCCACCTGGCTCTCAAGTATATGAGGACAGAGATGCGACTCACAGTGATTATGACTATGACTGTTGTAGGTTTTGCTTTACTGCAAGACGAGTTCACTGGAAAGAAAAAGCAACTGTTGCCTAATAATTTTGCTGATGAAGTATTAAGTGGGCGTTGGCGTTTTTAGCTTTCTGTAGTGTGAAATGCTGGATTGTACAATATATGCAGGGGAAACAATTCTCTGTTTTTATCAATCGATGTGCTTGTTTGTGCAAATATGTAAATTTCATGCGTCATGTATGCCCAGTATTATAACATTATATGTATCCTTTGTATAAGTTGAACATATAGGTTCATAGGTTCATACTAGGCTATCTGCCCTAGGGCATTTATAAGCCTAGCCAGAGTGTGTTTGGCTTTCGCCACCCATTTTAAATTAATTTTGCTATGCCTTTTTTCGAGGTTAGTATACTGTGCCTCTGTCTAACAGTGACACAGAAGTGATACCCGGGGTAAACCTACGATCCCCCATCCACTCATCAAGATTCCTCTTGAAGAGAGTCAATGAGGGACTCTGCCTAACCTGGACTGGGATTTTATTCCAGAGTGAAGGCAGCCTCTGGGTTATGAATCTGTCCTTCCAGCATGTCCTATTTATTTCAGTGCTGAGGTTCAAGTCTCTCGAGCGCGTAGCTCGATGGGATTTGGATTTTCTGAGGTGCAGCATGTCCATTAATTCCAGATTGGACATGGCTTTATACCTCAGTCACAGAACGCCTCTGAGCAGGCGGTATGCCACTGAGTAGAGCTGGAGTTTCTTTAACCGGGCAGCATATGGCATCTGTTTGAGCCCTTTGATCCTCTTGGTGAGGTACTTTTGGGGTCTTCCCAGTTGCTGCAGGTGTCTGGTAAGGTACATCCCAAAAGGGGCATTGTACTCAATTATGGGCCTGATGAGGGATGAGTAAAGAGGCACGATGACTTTCCCTGATCTAGATGTGAATCCCTTCATGATTAGGTGAGCTATATAAAATGTTTTTCTAACCACTTTGGCCACGTGGTTGTCAAATGAGAGACTGCTATCAACTTGGGTCCCCAGGTCCCTAATTACTTCTTCCGTACTTAATGGATTACCACCTATGTGGTAATTTGTGGGCACTTTGTTTTTGCCAAAGGGGATGACTATACACTTTTTGGCGTTTAGCTTGAGGCCATGGCTCTGGCACCAGTTGTCTATTTCTATGAGGCCCTTTTGGAGGATGCTTGTGTCGGCTGGAGAGTCGATTATGGTGCCCAGTTTGCAGTCTTCTGCGAACTTGATCAGCCGCAGTCCTTCCGTGTTGGCCTGTACCTCCGAGAAATATATACCGAACAAGAGAGGTCCCAGGACTGAGCCTTGTGGGACGCCACTTGTAACTGGTTTGGAGTCTGACATGGCTCCAGCAATTCTAACCATGTGGGTTCTGTCCTTGAGCCAGTTTGCAACCCATCTAGTGACATAGGGGTTTATATTTAAGCTGGTGAGCTTATCTATAATGCCCGAGTGGGGTATTGTATCGAAGGCTTTTGCGAGGTCCAGGTAGGCTGTGTGGACCACCTTCCCTCGTCAATGGCCTTGGTGACTGTTTCAAAGAAATCGACCAGGTTTAAGAGGCAGGATCTGCCCTTAACAAAGCCGAACTGGGTAGGATCCAGTGTCTGTATGTCCCCAATATCTTTATTTATGAGGTCCATGATGATCCTTTCCATAGCTTTGCAGACCAAGCTAGTCAGGCTTATGGGGCAATAGTTTCCAGGATCCGTTGAGGCACCACCTTTGTGGAGAGGGACCACTGTCGCTGTACGCCACTCTTTGGGTACATATCCTGTGGTAAGGCTGAGACTGAACAGTAGTTTTATGTTTGGGTTTAGCTCTTCTTGGAGTTCATGTAGGACGCAGCCCGGGACACCGTCTGGTCCCATTGATGCTGTGTTTTTTGCTTTGGAGAGGGTGGCTCTTACCTGAGCATCTGAGATGTCAGGGGGGAAGCACTCTGCTGGGATAGATATTTGCCCTTTTGGTGGGGGGGGGGAGAAGTTTGCGCTGAACCTGTCAGCTAGGATGTTGGCAATGTCTGTGGGTTTGGTGTATTTTTGTCATTTTGGACTAATTCTGAGCATATCTGGGAATTCCCACCCAGGTTCCTAACATAATTAAAGAAAGCCTTGTGATTATCCTTAGTGTCCTGTGCAATTTTTCTCTCGAAGCTGGCCTTAGACGATTTTATGAGTGCCCTTAGTATTTTGCTAACACTGATCAGAGATGCCTTCCCTTTTTGGGATTATGCTGTATCATGTAGTAGCTTCCTCCTTCTATTGTATAGTTTGTTTATGACTGGGGACCACCAGACAGGACGTCTGCCTTTGGAGGATTGGGTCTTGGTTTTATTTGGGATTGCATGATCCATGCATTCCTGAAGGTGTTCATAGAATGCACTTATAAAGGATTCTGCGGTCTGGGCCGTATTTTCCACAGGCCCGGGGGCTTTGAAGGATTCCACCTCGGTTTTGAGGAGTGTGAAATTTGCTTTAGAGAAGTTTTTCACTGTGGTTTTCTGGGCAGGGGGTGAGGTCGGGATGTGAATATCCAGTGAGATTAGTTTATGGTCTGATCTTACCAGTGAGGGATACACTTCTGGTCTGGAACATAGAGTCCCCATGTTGGTGATGATCAGGTCCAGTATGTTTTCCCCTCTTGTGGGAGTGGTAACAAGTTGTTCCATAGCATTTGAGTTTATAAATTCTAGGAACCTTTGAGCTAGGGTGTTGGAGCTAGAGTAATGCTCCCAGTCTATGTTTGGGTAGTTGAAGTCGCCCAATATAATGGTGTTTGGGGAGACCTTCATATTTTCCAGTGTTCTCAGGAAGGCCGAGTGGGGTTCCTGGGTTTGGGAGGGTGGTCTGTAGCAGGCTATAAACTGGAAGGCAGTTTTACCCACTGTTAGTTGCACATGGATAGTCTCTGATGCTTCATGCTGTGCCACCAACCTGGAGGTGTGGGTATCTTTGACGAATATTGATACTCCCCCTCCTTTTCTGGTTCGGTCCAAGTTTTGGGGGCGAAAAGCATGGTATGAGGTATAACCTGGTAGTGCTGGGGTACTCTCGGGAGCCTTGAACCAGGTTTCTGTTACTGCACAGATATCGATGTTCTCCATGCTAAGGAGAGTTTGAGTGCATGCATCTTGAGGTTTAGACTTCTGGCGTTGAGTAGCATTACTCTTAGTTTCTTATCCCTTGTGATACCTATGGAGGTGGGTTTGTCTTTTGAGCCTTGCCTAGAAAATGCACTATAGGGGTAGCAAGAGCCTTTGCCAATATCCGAAAGCCCAGGGGTGACAGGTGCAAGCCGTCCCTAGCGAAGCATCGTGGCTTGTCGAGCATGTCATCCCAGGCTGACAGGCATTGGATCCCCTTTGAATGACACCAATACTTAAGCCAATTGTTGAAATTAATCATCTTGTCTTCATATTGTGGCATCATTCTTGGTGAGGGCAAGATGCTACTCAAGGTCAGGGTCATACCGGCCTGGGCTACATGCTCAGAGAGCTCCTCTATGTCTCTTTTCATGTAGTCCAGGGAGGTATGTCTCAGGTCATTCACACCAACATGGACAATGACGGAGTCATATTTGTACTTGCCTTGGAGTGACCTGAGTGCTTGTGTTATGTGGCGGATCCTAGCGCCCGACAGGCAGCTCACCGTGACCTTCTCCTTGTTCAGCCTGGTGAGCGGGACGTCAGTGTGCCTGACGATAGAGTCACCTATTACAAGTGTATCAGGTGTGTTGTTTAGCCTTAAGGGCTGTGACTGTTCGGCACTCTGGCTTTGTGAGCTATGTGTTGCACGTGTTTTGTTTTGGGGTAGCGGTTGTTTGGGTGTCTGCTTTGGAGGTCTCTGATGCTTAGGCAGATTTTTATTTAGAGCCTCCGAGTATGTTTTTGTGTGTTTATGTGTTTGGTTTGCTGTCGTGGTAGGTCTATGTGAGACTGGAATTGTAGTGAGTGTGGTTTCCTTCTCCTCCTGACTGGTTACGCCAGTACTGAGTTGAGAGAGCTTAGCCTCCAGTTTGGCTATATGGTTGCATCTCTCACATGTGTTGGAATTTGTTGGGAGGAGGAGAGGGTTGTCTGTGGTACATGAGGCAGTTGTAACATTGCCTCAAGATTCCCAGATTCACCAGCTGGACCGGAGAGGAGATTGACAACTGACCTTTGGACATGCTAGAATAGTATTGGGAATTCCTTTATAATTGAAAAAAAGGGCCTATGGGGAACAAGGTACTCAAGGGGAGTTTGTGAGGGTGTAGTGGTTTTAATTTTTTATTGCTGACTTATATAATTGCTTTAGTGAGCAAGTGCCAGGTAACTTAAATGCAATGTGTTACAGATAACTTAAATGCAAAAACGACAAACAGTAACTTTCTTTCAAGTGAAACAAGGAAATAAGTACAGTAAGCAATGCAGGTATCACTAGGGATCCACAGAAGTGCTGAAAAGCTGCGTTTTAGGTGGAATTAGCATTTCAGGGAAATAACAAGCAAACAAGCATACAAACAAAGCTAGATTCAGCAGGCCTGGGTCTAGTCTATGCTACAGCAAACAAGGTGTACCAATTTCAGTAAGAAACAGTTCAAATATGCAGGCACTATAAGCCTTTAACCAGAAATTCCCAGCTCAGAAGGGCAGAGTCCAGCCTCTCCTCTCACAAGAGTGCAGACCACAAACCTTCTTAATGTAAAATAACTGGCCTGAAGCCCAAGTGCTTAAACCAGGACTAATACACTTTTAGAATAACAGACACTGAGCCCTCAATCAGCAGTTCCCAACTTAGAAGGATGTAAGCCACCTGTCCTGCCACCACAGTGCAGGCCACAAACCTTCCTAATGTAAAACAACTGGTCTGAAGCCCATGTGCTTAATCCAAAAGACTTAGAATGATAGCTACACTTTAATCAAGTTACTACCAAGCAGTAATAAATACAATTGAGTACTTTAAAGAATGCCTGGATTAGTGCTCAAGTTATACAAACAAAGCTAGATTCAGCAGGCCTGGATCTAGTCTATGCTACAGCAAACAAGGTGTACCAATTTCAGTAAGAAGCAGTTCAAATATGCAGGCACTATAAGCCTTTAACCATAAATTCCCAGCTCAGAAGGGCAGAGTCCAGCCTCTCCTCCCACAAGAGTGCAGACCACGAAGCCTCTTAATGTAAAATAACTGGCCTGAAGCCCAAGTGCTTAAACCAGAATTAATACACTTTTAAATAACAAACACTGAGCCCTCAATCAGCAGTTCCCAACTTAGAAGGATGTAAGCTACCTGTCCTGCCACTACAGTGCAGACCACAAACCTTCGTAATGTAAAACAACTGGTCTGAAGCCCAAGTGCTTAAACTAAAAGGCTTAGAGTGAGTTACACCAAGCAGTAATAAATACAATTGAGTACTTTTAAGATGACACAAAAGCAAAATAAAGTAGGAAGAAACACAAATACAGTAAAAGCAGATAAAATTTTTTTTTTTTTTTTTTTGAGTGAGCAAATGAGATGGGCCCAGGAGGAGTATCCAAGTGCAAATTTACAAGAAGGGCGGGCAGTTTCAAAGCCACCAAGATCAACACCAAGACAAAAACAGGGAGGGTGGGCGAGAACCTACTGAAAAACAGAGTCACCACTTCCAGCTAGATATTCCTCAATGCAACACAAACAAATTACTTTAAACCGTGTATTATTTGATAGAAGTGCAGATAAAAGTTACTTAGCTTCACTTATGCGTTCAATTGATAGCATACAGGTCTTAGCCAGCCAAAGCTCACAGTTTAAACAGATGATAATTCACTGTACCACTTGTATAAGACAGAAACTGAATAACAATGAAGGAAACTACTCCCACTATCACTGGCTATGCAGGTTTTTTAACAAGCCTTAACTGAAAATACCACTTGTACTACTGAAAAACAGAGTCACAGCTTCCAGCTAGATATTCCTCAATGCAACACAAACAAATTACTTTAAATCATGTATTATTTGATAAAAGTGCAGATAAAAGTTACTTAGCTTCACTTATGCGTTCAATTGATAGCATACAGGTCTTAGCCAGCCAAAGCTCACAGTTTAAACAGAAGATAATTCACTGTACCACTTGTATAAGACAAAAACTGAATAACAATGAAGGGTACTACCCCCACTATCACTGGCTATGCAGGTTTTTTAACAAGCCTTAACTGAAAATACCACTTGTACTACTGAAAAACAGAGTCACGGCTTCCAGCTAGATATTCCTCAATGCAACACAAACAAATTACTTTAAATTGTGTATTATTTGATAAAAGTGCAGATAAAAGTTACTTAGCTTCACTTATGCGTTCAATTGATAGCATACAGGTCTTAGCCAGCCAAAGCTCACAGTTTAATGTAATCCTGGAGCTTTTCTCCCTGGGCCTTCATAGAAAAGGGGCTTTGTTACCAGTTGGACTTTCCCTGTAAACAAATATAAACATTTACTGTAAGTTTATTCTAATACACTGTTGGAAGACTTTAATTGTCTGTACCTCAATAAACTGTTAGGTTCTTAACTGTGATGCTTGCTTGTTCAAAATGATAAAATATTCTGAGTGCGTATTGTAACAATGATGATATTGCAAAGTCATAAAATATGTGGTTGCAGGTTATCTAATCAGTAGTAACGCACACAGGTATAATCCAGTTGTGAATATAAATTCCTATGTTCATAATGTTCTGAATGTGATGTTTGCTTGCTATTGCTTTTTTCTCCTTCTTCTACAAGTTAATACTACTACGTATATGTAATTCTTACCTTCGATGATTCTAACAAATACTAATTGAATTTAGTGTATATAAATTACGATGATATTGCAGCTGGAAAACACAAACTGGCATTCACAAATGGGTTGCGCAATGCGCATTACAAAGTACAGTGGGTAAAGACCATGCACAGGGTGTGAAAGATTCAATACAATGGTCAAAATACTGTGATATGTGGTGCATGCAAATGAGCACATAATCATATGTAAATGAGAAACACCATGCAAATGAGCAATATGGAATATGCTAGCTTGATAGAATGATTCAGAGATGTATAAAATGGTGATATTTTGTTCCTGCACTCACACAGTTTGAATGCTGTAATTTAGACAGTACTTGACAGCAGCAACGGTAGGCATATCATCAGCAGCAGCAGTAGTAGTACTTCATGCTGAAACAAGAAACTTTTTGGCGCTAATGCCTGTGAATTGCTTATTCACTGCAGTGTGCTACAAATACCTACAGGAATAAGCTGTACACATATTCTTTAGCATGAGGCATGTGACATATATGCACATCCATTAGGTCAGCCAGCATGCATATTGCCACAGTGCAGCATCACTTTGTGCAAAATGTGATTCAGCAATGTGCAGTACAAACATGTATATATAAATATATATATGAATCTACTTCTAACCTGCAATGCCCATATAACTGATGTTCATTTACACGAGACAAAAACAGCAAAAGTGAAATACCCAAATGGTGAAAATTTCAGGTCCATGATTTGGCACATTACATTACTAAAAGCATACCTGGAGGCTGATTTGGCTCCAAGAGGACTTAGAGTTTATGTGAAACCTGGTGTTGGAAAGGATGATGTTACTTTCATTTCTAAATGGAGTAAAACACAAATGACTGCCTCTAAATTATTTTTAGAATTGTTAATTGAATATTATGAACAGCTGCTGGTTCCTATTAAGATTGAACTTGATTCTAAACTAGATGATATGCAATGTTTTGAGCAACAAAAAGAGTATGAGGGCATGTACGAGAGATATCTTGAAGAAGTGAATGGACTGAAAAAATCGTAAGCTTAAGAAGTTTTATAGGAATATGGGGGACTTTAAAAGAAATGCCATGTTTACATGAAAATTAATAAACGTGCTGTGCATTTGTCTGATGCCGAAAAGAAAGGAGTCAGATTTAAACAAAAGCGCATATGTTCAATTGTGAAAAATATTTCTAGCAATACTGAGTCTAGCATTTCCGATGTCTTATCTAACCCATCAAACACTGATACAGAAAAGGACACTGGTGATGGTCTCGATGTAACCTCACCATTATATGAGACCCAGAAATAAGGGTGGAGCTTTAGGTGAGCGGGGAGAAAGCACCATAAAAGACGTGGAAGAAGCATTCAGAACTGCAATAGAGATGTTAATGGGACTGTAACTATTAACAATGTTGAGAATGATTTACTTGTTAATTTGACTTCTTGTGATATCACTGAAGGTGAAAAGTTTGTCTTGAATAAAGGTTTGGGTTATGTCCCATCTTTTTATGTTTCACAATGTACGACTTGTTTAGATATTAAACAGTTTTACTGCAATTTGAACCTTAAATAGTACTACAATTTGAGAAGTAATACTGAGTTTGATAGCTCATTTAGAGCCAGAAAGACAACTTTTCAACCACCGTATCATCCCAAGGTGAAATTATTTGAGGAACAAGTACTACAAAGTTTTCATGTTAATCAAAATGTTATATTTAGGAATTATAGTAGTAATCTGAACAAGACAGAAAAACAGGCTTTGAAAAAATTAAGTACTAATGACGAAATGGTTCTGACCAAAGCTGACAAAGGTGGTGCTGTAGTATTATGGAACTCTGCGGATTATGAAACTGAAGTTAGGAGACAACTTAATGACAATAAATCTTATTTTAGGTTGTCATTAGATCCTACTTTGGATTTAAAAAAAATGATAGATGGGTTCATTTTAGAAGCTAAGACCACAGGTTTAATTTCGGAAATGTTAGCAAGTCATTTCCTTGATGGTGGATGAACCCTAAGCAGCAAAGGTTTTGTATTTTACCAAAAACACATAAGACAGCAATAAATGAACTTGGAAGACCTATAGTATCTGGTTGGAGTTCTTTAACAGAAACCCTATTTATGTATTTACAGAACAAACTGAAACCTTTCCTAGGCATTGTCAAAGCACATTTAAGAGATTCTACTGAATTTCTTAAACTTATGGATGATGTACAAGTCCCATATAGTTCTTTTCTTTTCTTTGCACTCTTGATGTACAGTGTCTTTATACAAACATAACCTATGAAGGGGATCTAGCAGCAGCTAGATATTGACTAGTAAGATAAGGCAAATACTCAGTGGAGAATACTGAATTTTTGCTGGGGCTCATTAGGCTAGTCCTAGAATATAATGTGTTTTACTTTGGGAATGAGTGTTATTTACAGATTAAAAGGACAGCTTTTGCCCCTGTTTTTGCTGACCTCTTCATGGGGTATCCCAAACACAGCCTGATTTATGATGACTTTAATCTATTTAAGAATGAACTGATTATGTGGAGGAGGTTTTTGAATGATTGCTGCTGTATGTGGGCAGGTAATATTGACCGATGGAGATGTTTTGTTAGTTTTCTGAATTCCAACGAGTTTGAGCTCTGGTTTATACGGAGACTTGATTTGTTTACCATAGATTTTCAAGACATAAATGTAACTAAATTGATTGACAGCATGATGGCCACAAATTTATATAGAAAGTGTTCACAAAGAACTCCCTGTTGGAGGATAGTAGCTGCCATCCATGGCATACTGTCATGAATATTCCAAAAGCTCAATTTTTGTGTACAAGACGTATTTGTAGTGATAAGGAAGAGTTTTGTTTGGAAGCAAGCAAAATGGAAAATAGGTTAATAACAAAGGGTTATGATGTTACTTTAGTTAGGATAGGAATATAGCTATAAATAGTAAAAGTGAGGACTTGTTGAAGGCTGTATCGCGAGATAAGGTGGTGGAAACTGGGTCTTCAAATGTTAGACGTATTACTACTTATGGCACTGATACTTTTAAAATCAGAGCAATATTGGATAAACATTGGCAAATACTAAAAACAGATGAATTTTTTGATCAAAGTCTGTGTGACTGATGCCAATTTGGATAGCTGAGAGGTAAAAACATCCGGGAACATCTTTCTTGGTTTAAGAAATGGGACACAGTTAATATGGAAGTTAATAGCAATATGGTGGTAGGTAGTACAATGTGTGATAACTGTGCCCATTGTAAAATTGTTTCATGTACCAAGTCCTTTATGTCAGTTAATATTTCAAAGGTGTTTACAATAGGGTGGGAGGGTGACCTAATGGTTAAGGTGTTTGCCTTACAAACACAAGGTGCAGGGTTTGAGTCTCACAAGGAATAATTGGCTAGGCTTAAAATGACTCGCAAGGGCAGTTAGCTTAATACGAACCTATGAAATTATTTATTATTAAACATCTTATTACATGTAGTAAAGATTGAGTTCATAATATTATAGGAAGTTACTAGGCTAATGGCATAGCCAAGTTCTAACCCTTATTTCCACAATCAGCACCTATTGCCCCTGTCCAAGAGGGACACGAATGGAACCCCCAGGGTGAATTTATGGTCATCCATCCAATCGTCCAGACTGTGTCTGAAAAGGGCCAATGAGGTGCTCTGTTTGACATGAAGTGGGAGTCTGTTCAAAAGGTGTGGCAACCTCTGGGAAACAAATCTGTCCCTCCAACAGGTTCTATTAATGTCACATACCAGGTTAAGGTCTTTAGAGCGAATAACCAGAGTACCATTTGACTTGCGTATATGCAGCATTTCCAATAAAGCAGGATCAGAGATTGCCTTCTATGCAAGGCAGAGATCACCTCTGGGTAGTTTGTATGAAAGAGAATAAAGTGACAAGTGATTTCAGATGATCCCTACAGGACAGATGCTAAAGACCTTGAATTTTCCATGTGAGGAACCTTCGTGATTTCTCCAGTTGCTGCAGGTGTTTGGAAAGGTGCATACCAAAAGGGGCACTGTACTCAATTATTGGCCTGATGAGGGAAGAGTACAGGTAGGTTATAACTTCTTTTTTTCTGGAGGCAATGCCCTTACTTATGAGATGAGCAATACAGAATACCTTTCTTACCAGTGTGTAGACATGGTGGTCAAAGAAGGTAAGGTTGCTGTCAACCTGTGTGCTCAGGTCTCTCACCACTGAGTGCATATTTAAGGTGTTGCTATTGATGTGGTAGTTAGCAGGAACATTGCTTTTACCAAAAGGAATGATAACAGATTTTTCTGCATTGAGTTTAAGGACATGACTTTGGCACCAATCATTTGTTTGTGTAAGACCCTCTTGTAGAATGTTCCCATCATCTGGAGATACTAAGACTGCTCCTAGTTTGCAGTAATCAGCAAATTTTATCATCCACAGACCTTTAGTTTTTGCTTGTACTTCAGAGAAAAAGATTCCAAACAGCAGAGGTCCCAGGACTGATCCCTGTAAAACACCACTGGTTACAGGTCTGCTGTTGGAGGTGGATTCCCCTATTTTGACTACATGAGTTCTATCAGTGAGCCAGTTAGCAACCCATCTAATGATATAACGTTTTTTGCCTTGTTGGGTGAGTTTGTCAATGATGCCTGAGTGGGGGATAGTGTCAAATGTCTTGGCTAAGTCCAGGTAAGCTGTATTCACAGATTTCCCCCTCATCCAGGGCCTTGGTGACTGTCTCGAAGAAGTCCACCAGGTTAAACAGACATGATCTTCCCTTTGACAAATCCAAACTGAGTAGGGTCAAGTGTTTGGAGACTACCTATATCTTTGTTGATAAGGTCCATGATGATTCGCTCCATGGCCTTGCAGTTAAGGTTATTCAGGCTAATAGGCCTATAGCTCCCAGGGTCAGTGGAAGCACCACCTTTGTGTAAGGAAATAACAGTGGCTGTTTTCCATTCGGCTGTTATGAAGCCAGTGCTTGGTCTATGATTGAACAGAGTACCCAGTGGTGTTGCTAATTTATGTAGGAGCTGATGCAGGACGTAGCCTGGGATGTTATCAGGTTCCATAGATGCTGTGTTTTTGGCCTTAAAGAGGGCATTTATGACCTGCTCTTTAGAAATACAAGGTAGGGGACAGGTGGCAGGGATGTCACACAGTACGTGTGGCGGGGACAAGGGAGTGAAGTTTTCACAGAAACTGTCAGCCAACAGGTTAGCTATGTCCACAGGCTCAGTATATGTGGTATCATTAACTACCAGTTTGGCACAAATCAGGGCCTTTCCTTTTAGGTTACAGATGTAACTACAGACTAATGTAACTATTCCTTGTGGTTGTCCTTTGTTGAGGAAACTAATTCTGACTCATAGTTTGCTTAAGATGTGTTCACAAGAAGTCTTACTTGCTTCTTTAAGCTGAGGAGGGAGCACTTCCAGTTTAGGAGGGTCACTCCCTCTTACTCTTAGATGGCAAATTCTTCCTCTTACTGTAAAGCCTGTTAATGGTAGTTGTCCACCAGGCAGGTTTGTTCTTCCTCGAGAAGCTTGTTTTGATCCTATCAGATACAGCTGAGTCAATGCAGTTATACAAGTGTTTGTATAAAGCATTGGTACAGAGCTCGGCATAGTTGCCATTTCCATCTGAGGGAGGAGGTGCAGTGAAGCTATTTATACCATCCTATAAGAGGTTATAATCTGCTTTGCAGAAGTTTTTTAGTTTAGTTGCTGCTGGGGGTGGGGGGGGTCAGGTGTGATAGTTACTTTGAATGAGACCGATTTGTGGTAAAATCTCACCAGGGAGAACCTCACAGTGGGGGTGCTACTATGGTCCCCCATATTGGTAAGCATGATGTCAAGGATGTTGGCACCCATTTTGGGGGGGGGGGGGTGTTAACCAGCTGGTCCAAGGCATTTGAGTTAATTATTGATATGGGTGTCTGCCAGTGCGGGGCTTTGTATGTCAGTCAAACTTCTTCTTCTTCTTTCTGCTTTTCCCGGTTAGGGGTCGCCACAGCAGATCACTTGTCCACTCATGATTGGCAGTGGAGTTTTACAGTGTCGAGTTGCCAGCCCGCCACCCAACCTTCCATGGAAGGCACATGCATGCACTCACACCTAGGGCCAATTTAGAGTGTCCAATCCACCTAGAGCATGTCTCTGGGATGTGGGAGGAAACCGGAGCACCCAAAGGAAACCCACGTGATCACAGGGAGGACATGCAGACTCCGCGCAGAAGGCACCCCAGCCGAGGATCGAGCCGGAGAACCTCTTGCTGTGAGGTGACAATGCTAACCGCTGCACCACCATGGCCGCCCCATATGTCAGTCAAGCTTCTAAGGTGTTTAAAAAGTAAAGCTGCAGTGCATATCAGTAATATAAATTGTAAACTCCCTGAAAGTGCATTATAAAACAAACTAGTACATGCTTCAGCACATTTTATTTTTGAAGGATTGAATTGTGTAAGGGGAACAGGACTCACTCATTCTTTTAGACATCACTTATTATATTGTAAAGAAAAATTATGGATTATAACTTTTAGGACTATGTGCAAGCCCGGTTTCAATGAGTATTGATAAAACTATTCAGTTAAATCAATAATAAAAAATGATTTTGAATTATTGATATTATTTTTATCAATATTTATGGGTTTTGATAAGTAAATGTCTAATTGTGTGTGGATATACAGCTGTGTTAACATTGGGGACTGTTACTTTAAGTTTAAGGATATTTAAACCTGAAAGAGGTGTGTCTTTGTAATGCACTGATGACGCTATTTGTGAAACCGGTCTGCTGTTAACCAGTTTCGTTTTCTGAAGCCGTTGCATTTGAATCATTTTATATATACATATATATATGTGTGTGTGTGTGTGTGTGTGTGTGTGTGTGTGTATATATATATATATATATATATATATACATACATATATATATATATATATATATATATATATATATACGTATTTACATATTATTTACATACACACAGAAATATATATAAATATATTAGCTACACTAGACAATCTCGACGTACTGAAATGTTGAAATTCAGTACATCGAGACTGAATAGTGGAAAGTGCAGTTAACCGAAGCTACTGTATGCTGAATCTGCCTCTATCATGGTGTCGTGTTCGTGACGTGTGGTGCAGTTTTTGGATTTATCTGGGGTTTCAGGTAAGTGTTGTGTGTTTGAGGATAATGGGTAAGGATTTTAGTGTGTGTGTGCGGTGGTGTGTTTGTGTGTTTAGTGCGACCTCTGAGTTAGAATATATAAGCAGGGGGGTGGAGGGCACAGCCCCCAATGTGGGGTGCGCCGGGGGACTTGCCCCCCTGCTTATAGGTAGGTTAAGTGTGTTTGTGTGTGTTGATATGTTTGTTTAGTTAGGTAAGTGTATGTGTGTGTGTGATTATATCCTGGTTTGTGTGTGTGTGTGAATGGTCACGACTGTAGTGTTCGTGATTGTGGGGTTTCGTGTATGTGGTTTTTCGACTATTCAGTCTCGAAATACTGAAATTCAACATTTCAGTATTTGGAGATTGTATAGTGAATCTATATATATACATATATACATATATATACATATATATATATATATATATATATATATATATATATATATATACGTGTGTGTGTGTGTGTGTGTGTATGTATATGTATATATATATTTATATATATATATATATATATATATATATATATATTTATGTATATATAGTACAGTTGTGTACACTTACCATAAATGTAGATGTTCGAGCGTATTGACTATTGCAGTCATCACACTTGTGTTATCTGCCTGCAGGTAGCCCTCAGTCGGCCCCAATACCAGAGTCTTAGTATTTCTGCATCGGATGCTGTCACTTCTTCCATGACGTCAGGTCGTCAGGGGTAAAAAAACAGGCAGCTGACAGCATTACATCAGTTTTTCTTTTCCCAAATATCAGGAGCCGTCAAATAGGGAGTTAGTATATGGTGTGGAAACCACCACCAGTAAAAAGTAAATACCAATACCCTTAGGAATAGCCATAGAGAGGAGAGATAGAAAGACAGAGAAAAACGGAGCTGTAGGGAGGGAAACCAGGACTGCAACAGTGAATACACTCAAACATCTACATTTATGCTAAGTGTACACAATTGTACTATGTTCTTCGTGTTTCACTGTTGCTGTCATCACACTTGGGTTGATTCCCAAAGTTGAGGAAGGGTAGAGGCAGTCAAGAAGAGTTAGGCCTGGCTAGTAGGCCCTGCAAGACTGATGTAGCAAATCTTGCCCTGGATTTGGAAGATAGGTAAGTGGTAATGCTTGGTGAAGGTGTGTACAGAACTTCAGGTTGCAGCTTCCAGAATGTCCCTGGTAGGGACTCCCCTGAGAAATGCTGTAGAGGTAGAAGTAGCCCTAGTGGAATGTGTTCTGACCCCCTGAGGGGTTGGTTTTCCATGGTGCTTGTAACAGAAATGGATGCAGTGTGCTATCCATTTGGAAATGGTTTGTTTAGAAATGGTCTTGCCCCACTGCCCCTGTTGCAAAGCTGACTACCAGCTGGTCAGATTTTCTGAAAGGATTAGTCCTATCAAGGTAGAACCTGAGCTGTCTGTGGACGTCCAAAGAGTGCAGGATCCTTTCCCCTTTATTCTGAGGGTTAGGGAAGAAGGTTGGCAAATAGATGGATTGGTTTAGGGCCACAGTGGACACCAGCTTAGGCATAAAGGACGGGTTAGTCCTGAGGGAAACCCTGTCAGCATGGAAGATAATAAAGAGTTCCACAGCCATCAGTGCCTCTTAGCGTGTGTGTTCCTCTTCCTCTTCCTCTTAGCGTGTGTTCAGTATAGGTAACAGCATCGCGGATCACATTCTCCAAAAACACCTTCAAAACACCATGGGTCTCCTCATAAATAAGCCCTGAAATACGCTTGACACCACCTCGACGAGCCAAGCGGAGAATAGCGGGCTTGGTAATACCTTGAATGTTATCTCGCAAAACCTTACGATGTCTTTTAGCACCACCTTTACCGAGGCCCTTTCCTCCTTTGCCACGACCAGAAATGATTCTCCAAACTGAATGCTAACACCTGTAGTTCAGACAATCTTCTAACTGAAATGATGGCTAGAAGCAAGGCTGTTTTCCAAAAGAGGAATTTTAACTCTGCTGAAGCAGCAGGTTCAAAAGGGGGAAGCGAGAGCTTTTCCAGTACAAAGTTAAGGTCCCAAGCAGGGGTGTGTGTTCTCCTTGGGGGCCTTAAGTTGTTAGCCCCTCTAAGGAACTGTTTGATGAGAGGGTAAGAAAATAGAAGTGGCTCAGTATTGTAATGAGCCGAAATGACAGAGGCATGAATCTTAATGGAGGAGAAGGACAGGTCTCTGTGAAGTAGCTCTGCTAGGTAATCTAGGATTAGAGATAAGAAGGGCACAGCTGTGTCCTTTCCTTTATATGGAATCCAAGAACAATATCTTTTCCACTTTCCCATATAGGATTTCCTAGTACCAGGCCTTCTGGCTTCAAGAATGACATCAGTATTCAAGGAATAAGTCAGGCTGCAAGATTTAGGGTTTGTAATTGTGAATGCAAAATCTGTCCCTCCTGCTGTGACAGCAGGGTATGGGTCTGGTGTAGGTTCCAGGGTGTGACCGCTGTCAGGCTGCACAGGAATGGGTACCAGTGCAGTCGTGGCCAGTCCGGGGCAATCAGAATGGTCCTTGGCCTGTCTTCTTTTATCTTGAGTAGTACTCTTGAGAGAAGGGGCAGAGGGGGAAAGGCATAGATTGAGAGGTTTTCCCATTGAAAGGATAGGGCATCCACTTTCCAGGCCCTGCTGAGAGGGTTCCTGGTGCATAATTTGCTTAACTGGTGGTTGTGGGGGGAGGCAAAGAGATCCCCCTCTGGGGTCCTCCACCTCTAGATCATGAGGTTGAAGGTGCTGGGCTCCAATTTCCACTCGAGTGGGTCTAGGAGATTTCTGCTTAAGTCATCTGCCAGTGAATTTTGTTTGCCTGGCAGGAATTGAGCTTGTAGATGGACTTGGTTGTCCAAAGCTGTGCTCCACAGAGGCATGACTAACCTGCAGAGTGGGTAAGAATGTGCCCCCCCCTGCTTGTTTATGCACTACATAACTGTGGTGTTGTCTGTTTTTATCAGCAGTTGTCCTGGACGGATTAGGTATTTGAAAGCTGTCAGAGCATTCTGCACAGCTAGCATCTCCTATTGGTTGATGTGCAGGAGAATTTGGCTTGGGCTCCAGTGGCCCTGAATGCATTTGCCAGCCATGTGGGCCCCCCATGCATAGTCTGATGCGTCTGTGGTCAGGGTTTGGGCAGCCTGGGGTAGAGTAAAATACAATACCTTGTTGTGGTTGCATGTTTCTGCCTACCAAAGGAACTCTGCCCTCAGACAAGGTATGATAGGAATGACTGTTTCCAGGTCCTGGGAATGTTGGCACCAAAGACTTTTTAAGTACCATTGAAGTTTCCTCATATGCACTCTTGCATATGGAATTAGCAGAATACATGAGGCCATAAACTCTAGGGCTTGCAGTTAGCTGGGTTCTGCTGGCCATTTGCTTGAAGTAGTCTGTCAGATAGACTTGTTTTTCTGGAGTGAGAAATGCC